>NW_026733251.1:62500-223561 GCF_028476545.2 Physella acuta
AAAGCAAAATGTAAAGGCGCCAACATGTTGTTGGTCCAAAATGTTAGTACCATTCTTTCGAGAGTCAGTCTCTTATCTCATGTTAGTATAATATTATTAATATACTAGGCCTAACGGTACTTAATTTGATTATAATATAAGTACAATTTTGTGTGTGTGTGTACGTGTGTGTATGGCTGTGTGTGTGTGTGTGTGTGTGTGTGTGTGTGTTAACAATGGAAATAATATTAAACAACTGATTTAGTTGGAATATTTATCTCTCCCTGGCTAACGAGATTTCGAATTTCGATCGAGAGAGACCGAGACTTGCAAGCCCCATTGTTCCATTAAATTTTGATTGCGGTATTGCTAACACCATGGTGACCTTTAAAAGCAATGTATAGCCTAAGTATTATTAAAAACTGCCCGTCCCATCATTTTAAATCTTCGGCTGTGTACATTTTCTGCGCAAGACCAGAGCGCTTTAAACGATATTCTAAGTGAGAACGTTTGATCAACACTTTGGAATCATCAGCTTTTTTTTCCAAAGAGCTTTTAGGCTCGCGACTTTCGGGCATTTGTCGTATTCGGGTAAGTTCTATTCGGGAAAAAATCTTTGGGCAAACGGTATTTGTTGCTTCTGAGTATTTGTTTTTGACCCAAATGTAAGTTTGCAAGATTGCTTAAAATAGACAACTGTAAAATTGCTCATCAGATCGCCATCAAACTTTGGGGAGTTGATTAGAACACTCCAGGAAAGGATTCCGCAAAAATGTATTTTTTTTCTATTGAGCAAGGGCGGCGGGAGGGTTCGCATTTTATCTATTTACGGTATAGAAAAAATAAAAGTCGGATGCGTTTCAACACCGTTCATCCGAATGCCATGAAACTTTGGGGGGGAGTTGATGAGAATACTCCCAAAAAGGTTTCTGTGATCAAAATAATTAAAATTTGAAATTATCGCCGCCCGCGAGGGTGCGAGTTTCGTCAATACACAATTTGGTTCCACATTGGCTATGTTAGCACTTGGCATCCGTTAAAATCGTGCATCCTGCATAGCGGGTAAATGGTACTACTATATCTAGCGTTAAAACTTCAACAGGCGTAACCGCCGGCGCCCCGTAGGTTGCACGACCCGAATCGCCCCGGGCTCCCCTGTGAGCACTATGGCGTCAACGTGGTTTTTTTTTTAAAAAGAAGGTACACTAAAGACACAATAAGTAACAATAATCGTTGACTATATCAAATCAGGTGCATCTTCTGGTGCCCCTGTAGGGTTCGATTTGGCGCTCTGGGCTATGCCGTGAGCGCAATGGCGCCTACATTCGTTCTAAACAATGGATAAGAAGGGGCGCTACAGTCGCTCAGTAAATTGAATCGGCATGTCCGCCTGTGGCTTGATACGGTGCGATTCGGCTGCGAACATCATTGTTTCAGGATGCTATTTGGCTCTCTGGGTTATCCTGTGAGCATCGGGGCGCTTAAGTTAGTTTTAAACAACCAGTGACCGTACGTGGCGCCCCTGCTATGCTTTATCCCTGACACCTGGGCGGTCACGAACATGTGCTCTACCTCATTATTACGGTAAGTGTTTAACGTACACTCTAGGCTGTCATGCGGTAGGTAACGTGCGGTGTCAAAACTGCCAATGACAAAACGGTCCAGTCACAACGACCCCGACAAATCGGCCCCGACATAAGAGCCCCGTCAAATTGACCCCGTCAAAATGGCCAGCGACATATGGACCCCGTCATAAAGGCTCCCGATAAATAGGCTCCCGTCATTTTGGCTCACGACAAATAGGCTCCTGTCAATTTGGCTCCAGACAAAAGGACCAATGACAATACCGTTTCTGTAGAGGCTAAGTCACCCGGCAAAGCGGTCTCATTGAATATGACACCTGCTAGTGGGACCCCATCATCAATATTCTTTAGAGTTAGCTTATCCAACACTCTTAATTAATACAACGTATGCATCCTCTTGTTCGACAGGCCTTATTTTTATATTAGTTTATCTATTATAAGAAATAGTATGCTTTAATTAAAGTGTCATCTATCTATGACTTCCATAAATGGGTCGATTATAGGCTGTTTCAACTCAAGTGTGTGGGGAGAGGGATCCACGCTGTACCTTCCTACCTCCAGTATGCTTGTAGGTTATCAAAACAAAATGTTAGCCTGTAAACATCATGTATATCGTACATTTTCACTTCTGTGCTTTATTTTATGCAACAGATCTTTACTGTTGTAAATTAAACATTATCAAAATTTTAGAATTAATAGATTTTAGCTGTTAAGGGCTTGATTTGTTTGTGAATTGATGTTGGTTCATGAAAAACAATTGCATTCAGGCATTATAAAGAGGTTATAGTAGTCGTGGAGGTTACTTTTATGCCAATAGTGGTCATGCCATTCATTTGTCTGGAGCCAATACGTCGGGAGTCATTTTGTCGGTAGCCAATATGTCGGGAGCCCATTTGTCGGGAGCCAATATGTCATGAGCCCATTTGTAGGGAGCCCATTTGTTGTGAGCCCTTATGTCGGGAGCCAATATGTTGGGAGCCACTTTGTCGGGAGGCAGTATGTCCTAAGCCTATTTGTCGGGAGCCAATAGGTCGAGAGTCCATTTGTCGGGAGCCTAAATGTCGGGAGCTCATTTGTCGGGAGCCTATATATGTCACGAGCCAATATAACGGGAGCCCATTTAACGGGAGCCAATAAGTCGGGGCCCTTTTGACGGGGCTATTTTGACTGGGTCGTTTTATCGGGGGTCGATTTGACGGGGTCATATTAACGGGGCCGTTTTGACGGGGCCGATTTGTCCCGGGCCGTTTTGACAGGGCACCGGTAGGTAAACCCGTGCCCCGATAAATATGATCCAACCGCAGGCATTGTCTACATTTAAATTTAAACCCAGTTTTAGGAAAAAAAGGCCACACGTCTAAGAATACAGGATTGGTAACGCATTGGTGAAACGCTTCTTATAAATTTCCATAGACTTTCTTCTATGCGCGCCGCAACGCCCGGGGACGGGCACCCTAGTTTAAAAACGAAAAGTTCAACATCCGACATCATATTGTATTTGGCGTCATTGGAACGCTAGATTCCTCATGTATTTGATGATTGTATTGTCCGTCATCTCAGAAACACACAAAGCGTTACCGATTACACAGAAATGGTATTTTCGCGACCTACTATTATTTACGTTCTGCTGTGTTTCTCACTTCGCAGATTTTTAATACAAAAAGGCTACCACTTTTTAAATCTAATGTTTGTATTATTAATATATTATTAATATGTCCTTTCTTATGCATTAAATAGTATCAAACAATAATGTAAACTTTAACCTATACAAAAAACTTACATATTTGATTGTATTTTACAGAATCGCCAAACATGCGACTGGGGTGAAATTAATGTGGACAGTCTGCAACATGTCTATTATCTATGTTTCGCTACTAGCAGTCGTGATTGAGTGTAAGTGTGTGATACTTAACCATTTTATTTTTATAGGTGATCTTTAAAAGCGAAATTAAAAAGAATTTCCAACTTTTAAGCGAAGCGCCATCTCAAACATATCATTTTAGTGTAAAGACTTCATCAAAGAATTTAGGGTAAAAATTCAGTTCACTACTTTAAAAAAAATCATAATAAACGTTATAATAACAAGCATTTATGTCATAATGCACTAAAAAGTAGAACATAAATTATTCACTACTATTTAAATAACTATAAAGAAAAGCGTGGGTCTGACCATGCTTTTCTTTATATTTATTTAAATAGTAGTGAATAATTTATGTTCTACTTTTTAGTGCACTATTACATAAATGCTTGTTATTAAAACGCTTTTTAAGAAAAAAAAATTCCGTATTTAAATTGTTTAATGCAACAGAGTTGCATGGCTAAAAACCATTGCGCACCTAATTAACGTGATGTCGCGTGTCTAATAGTGCAAAATAGCTTGATATTCGTAGTTATACCCCTGTAACGGACACCAATCTATCAGCCAGATAGATGGCGAACGCTCCCGGATTCGTTTAACTGATTATACACAGATGGCGACAAGCCTAAATAAAAGAAAGTTAACACACTAGCTCACTAGGACTCGTAATGGGTGTCTAGGGGAAACACTAGAGAAACTACTGATGCCAACAATACCTTTAATCTGCATATAACTTGTAATGAGTGTACAAAGTCGTGGCAGAACACTAGATTTATACAGGAATAAAATAGATTTACAGAATGAACAAAACCCAACTTACAATGTGTGGGAAATAATAATATGATACACTATCACAGCTTTTAACACTTCAGAAAAATCACCACAGTTTACACAACGCTGCTATAAGCATAAAGAATTACTTAACCACAAGTAATATGATATTATGCTACTTAAACAACTTAGTACTACGCGGCAACACACAGGGCTTATGTCTCTTCAACGACGTCTGATTATTGAACTGCCTCGAGACACCTGTGGGCAGTCTATTTATAGACTTAGGCAACATGGAAGGTCACCTTCAAATCATAAGGCCATTGGTTGGGGTGGTCATCTGGTCTGAATCAATCAATCATCTCTTGATGGAAAATTTCTGAGTCTAAGACTCTCTTAGTAAGACAGCGGAAAAAACCGGTCATTGCACCACAGACCATATATGGTATTATAACAAATGTCAAACTAAAAATAAAACATTACTAGACCTAAGTAGGTCACACCCCTGAACCTTCCACTTAATCAAAATCATGACAAAAGTCGCAATTAGAGTTTTTTTTTCGGCGAGTGGGAATGCCGACACTGTTTCCCGACTTTAGACTATTTCCTACTATATGTCTATGTGACATCACGTTTCGTTTTTTGTATTACTATGTATGTTTTTACTTTCACTGTGTTTTCTCTAGAGTAAAAGCTTTCCCAATAGATACATACACAGATAGATACACAGACAGACAGCGAAACATTATATATATATATATATATATATATATATATATATATATATATATATATATATATATATATATATATATATATATATATAGTCATTCATAAGTATTTTTTTATTATAAAACATTAGGCTCTGTAGCTGTGGAGTACCATTCTCTACAAAACTGCCGCACAAGTTACATCGACCTCATTATTTATGTTCCATATATGGACCAAATGTACAAGACAAGAACTAAATGGGTTGTTTCCAATTTTTATCCTGCTCCACCAGACGACAAAATGAACACAAGAGTCGCTGTATTTACACATAAGCCAGACGACAAGTCTCCTGTAGAACTTGTCGGCTTTCACAGCTACCAAAACCCATCAGACCTAGTGAGTAAAATTGATAGCATCCAGGGCTTTAGTGAAACGGATTTGTCTAATTTACACTTGGTTCACACGTCTTTGATTGAATATTTTGACAAACATCAATTAGAACACAAGACAAACATCAAAGCTATTATCACATTTGAAAGGTATGAAGTAAACCAAAGTAATTTTACAGAAAACAAAGAAGTCTTGTACTTTTATTTTGAGTTAACTAATCGCTTGTCGACTATGCAATGGATAGACAAAATGATTAGCGTTTCAGTGTATGATGATGCAGTCTTAAATAACAATATCATTTCTATCTCTCTGTGTGATCAGTGCAGTCCGGGATGGACTCATTTTAAAAGTAAGGTGTATTCAGAACTGCACTCTTGTTATAGGTTACAAGTATCCCAGTCGCTTTTGAACTTCGAGGAAGCTAACTATGAATGTCAAAATATAAAGACTAATCTTGTTACTTCAGAAACAACAGAAGAGTTTGAATTTCTTCAAGAAAATGTGCCTAAATTTCTTTTAGAATACCCAGAGCAGAGTAACCTCACCTCTGTTCTGATTCACATCGGAATATGTGAAGAAATGTATCGAAACAAAAAAACAAATAATCCAGCCGGAGTAGGCTTAATTCAACGTTTATGTGCTGCATGGAAGATTGAAGTCGATCAATCATCTCCAGCTGAACAACATTACCAAATTGTTTCTTGGGTTCTTGTGGATAGTATGTCAAAAAAAACTAATTTTTATCTTTGCGAGTTAGAAATCAGGCACGATGTAACTTTCACTGACTATGAGTATACAAGCAAAGTTCTTCCCTTGAACCCTTTCAGTTTATCCTCACAAAGTGAAGATACTTTTGGTTTGTTTAGTTGTAGTCAAGCTGAAAATGAAATAAGCTACCTGATACCCTACTCGAATGTGTGTGACAACTACCGCCAATGCCCTAACAGCAGAGATGAGCGCATGTGTTCACCAACACTGAAAGACATTTGTAAAACTGGGTTTCTTTGCGGGAATAGCGGTAAATGTGTTCTAAAGAGCAAACGGTGTGACGGTATCTCGGATTGTCCAGACAACAGCGACGAGGAGAACTGTAGCGGCTGTATGGAGACCACTTGCACTGATGGAACTTGTCTGCCTAACTTGTGGTTCTACAACCACACGAACTACACAAATTTATATTCGAGACAGGAGAAAATGTTCCAGTGTAATATTCATCAACTGTTGGAACAAGAGTTCACAGACTGTAAGGACGATGTTTGTTTTTCAGTGAATGACAGGAGAAAGGCTATTCAAAAGTGCAAAGAAAAAAAAAGACTATACATTAATGACAACATTGTAAGCATAAATATATCATACAAATGGGCCCCTCGATGCGTTAATCTAAAAAGTCAATATACTGGTAAAACGTTAGGCTGTACAGATTTGTCTCATTTAGAGGGTTGTTTAGATTTTGTTTGCATGGAAGGCCTGTACAAATGCCCGTCGTCTTATTGCATACCGTTGATTTTGTTACAAGATGGATACGTAGACTGTCCCTATGGAGAGGACGAAAGCAAACCATTTTTGCTGAATTCCGAGAATATAGAACTATTTCGGCAATGTTATTATCATGTCATCCATTTGTCCAACATATGTGATGGCCATGTTCACTGTATTGATGGCGATGATGAAAAGGGTTGTTTTAAATCTTGCCCATCTGGTTTTACCTGTAAACATGGAGTTTCAGCAGTTACCGACCACCGCTATGTTAATTTGACTGACCTGTTTCAAGCACTCGACCCTGACACCAAAGTTTTGCACCTTTCAGGTATAAACATATCACAGGTGTACCTACCACATCACATGACTTTTAGTCAGCTGTTAGAGCTTCATTTGTCTCAGTGTAGTCTCAATGATGAAATGTTAGACAAAATAATTCTAAGTCTGAGCAGCAGTCTTCATACTGTTTTTTCCCTTGATCTTAGCTTTAATCAGATTAGCACTGCCAATAGCCCTGTATTTTTTCAGGTGTTTAAAAATTTACACTTTCTTAACATGTCGTTCACTGATATCTATTTCTTCCACATCTCAAAAAAGATATTTCCTCTTCTAGTTTCTCTTGATTTGTCGTCCACTAAACTTAAATCTTTCCGAATGTCAGGTTCTCGTGACGCCCCGTTTATCCACATAAATTTAAGTGTCACTGACATCGACACTATGGTATGGCTGGACGACAAACTGACCATTGAATCGCTAGACATACGACACACACAAATAAAATTTGATTACAAAACATTTCTAGCTTTAAAAAACTTAACCATCGACTTCGCAATTTTCGCTGATAACTTTAAACTGTGTTGCGATTTGTTCAGCGGGCCTGGTATTCCATCCCATACTTGCCATGCTCCAAACGACGCTGTTGCTTCTTGTAGTGACCTACTGGGTGACATTGTCAAACGAGGGTTGTTGTCCAGCGTTGCTTTATGTGGCTTTCTGGGTAATATTGTCGCCATAATATTTAGATTTATATTTGAAAAGGATAAGTTAAAACGAAGTAACATTTTATTTATAACAAATCTAAGTATCTCAGATTTTCTGATGAGTGTTTATATGGCGATCATTGCCGGAAGTGACGTTTACTACCGTAACAACTACGTGTTACATGAGGAGCAATGGCGGGCTAGTCTGCTGTGTACGTTCTCGGGGTTTCTCGCTACACTCTCGTACGAGACCTCCACCTTGTTTGTTTTGCTCATCACATTAGATCGGTACCTTCTCTTCAGAAAGCCGCTTCATCCTGTGAAAATACCATTTAAAGGTTTAATGGCACTGGTTGTTGTAGTCTGGGTGGTTGGTCTTGTGTTGGCCTTGATTCCAGTCATAAAACACGACTGGCAGATTTACTCGTCAAATGGAATGTGTTTAGGCCTGCCAATCAACATGAAACAAGACAACGCCTGGGTCTTTTCGTTTTCTGTTTTTGTTGTGCTGAGTTTCATTTTGGTTTTGTTCATCACAGCTGGACAGATCATGATCTTTAGATCTATTTCCTTCCCGACAAACTCCATCATCAACTCTTCACTACAGCGTAAACGTGAGATTACAGTGGCCCAAAATTTGTCCTTGGTTGTCATGTCCAGTGTCCTCTGCTGGTTCCCTGTGTGTGTCATGGGTCTGATGTCCGCGGCTGGACACATGTTTAGTCCGGACACTTTGGGCTGGCTGGTCATTCTTGTCCTTCCACTCAACTGTGCCCTCAATCCCATTCTATACACCCTGCCCGCTCTGCGTCAAAAATGGTATCAATTCAACAAGAACATGGTTACTACAGAAGAAGAGAGGGATTGATGGATTGATGGATAACTATTTTCATTTTATAGAAATTAAATTATATCCCATATTATAACCAGTGAAAGAGAAAGCATTAGTACAACAAGAATTTATACAGTGCAGTAAAAGTGAGTGACTAAAACATTAAATTCAAATTAATGTTCTTAGACATAACACAGCACACGGCGACTGAATCCAGCCAGATAATTTAAAAAAATTGTAATCAAGAAATTTATTGAATCCTGTATTGTTCGTTTCTGTCGTTTCGTAGTTTCACCGATAAATTTCGACCCAGTGTTCCAATTAATTAATTTATGATAGTCATGATCAATAGCGAATTTGTTAGTAACATAAGATTATATTTATTTCTCAACTAAACAAAAAAATCGGCGATCCATTAGCTGTGTACACCTTCAAGTTTAGTTCATACTGTAATTAAAATGTATATACATATATGTAACTCTAAAATGTATAGATATATTTTCTTTAAATTAAAATAGTGAAATTATGTGTTTTTACTTTCTCGTATATAAAGTATACAGAAATTATTGTAATCGTGCTAAAAAAACATGATTTTTGCAAATCTCGACGTTTTACACCTCCCTGAGTCGGAAAAACAAAGTTTTGCAATCTTGTCCGTATGTGTGTGTGTGTGTGTCGGTGTGTCAGTGTGTCTGTCTTTTTTCTACTATGTTCTTTTCTATTTTTTTAAAGTTTAGAAATCATGTCTATATCCCGAGTTGTTATCCCCCGTATTGTTATATTCGAGAAAGTTTAGGGGAGATCACTTCAGGTTTATTTGATTTTGGTTAAGCATAAGTACTTATATATGGGTAGTAGAATTGTATTTTTGTTCGTCAGCATGGAAAACAAGGGTCTTCTTGTATAATACTGAAATACTACTAGCACTTGGAAATTTATAAATTATTATTGTATTTGTATGTCATTTTGTATAAAATTTGCAATAGGCTCTATGTGTGGTATCAAAACATTTTATGTTGTTAGAATGCTTTTCAAAAAAAAAAATTATAAATATTTCTATCACTACTATGAGCCTCGCCCGTGTGACTTATTATTGTTCCTAATTACATTTGTAAAACTTAAACTTTAATTAAAGGTGTTTAAAATGTCGCTTACACTCACTTCAAGCAAAATTGCACACTTATCATAGCATTGGCATTGCAAGAAAAGTAAATGACTGTCTAAAGTTGACCATTAGAAACTCAAGCATGACGTGGTCCACATTACTTGGACATACTAAACATTTCCTTTCGTGTCTGGTTATTAAGTAAAAATAAATACATTGGATATAAGAAATAAAATATGGTAAAATGCCAAATTACTACTTCATTTTTTATTATACTCACACTTCATCTGAGTAATTTAAAATTTTAAAAAATGCATGAAAAACGTTTTAATTACAAACTATTATGTAATAATGCACTAAAATAATGCATTAAAACGTTTAATAACAATTATCTTATATTAAAATAACTATATAGAAAAGCGTTGTTCACTATATTATCTATTAGTTACCTTTTCTAAATATTAGGAAGAGGCCCATACTTTTCTTTATAGTTATTATAATATTAGTGTACGATAATATTTTTAAAGAAAATAAATAATTTATTTTCTCATTTTTAAGCGTGTTACTAAAACGTTTTAACGCAATTTGTTTTCATAATATATGTAAAGAAATTTATTCAAAGCATCAATAAAATGTAGAGACATTTTCGAATGTAAAAATAAACATTTAATAATGCAAAGAACTATCATTACATTTTTCAGCATGCAAGAAATTCTACGGTTCAATCCAAATATGGCCTTTTCATATGTAGACATGAAAGCTACCAATGAAAATACCTAATGCATTATAATACATTTTTAGGTTCCGGCTATAGCTTTAAAGATAAGTTTATTTTTTTTTTTTAATTTTCAATAGAATTTTCTCAACAGATCTTCAAATTCAAGAAAATAAACAAATTATTGATTTTATGATTATTTTAATACATTCTTGTATTGAAAGTTACATTACTTATTAGCGCCGTTGTCCAGGGAAACTTCCAAAATTTTGGACGGACAAACACAATTAAGAAATGGTAAACAATTTGTTTAAACTATTATAGCGAATCAAGGTTTCAGAAATTCTGTAAATTTTTATAATGATACGCTTGGCTAATGTTCATTTTAAAATGAAATGTGTTTATTTACTGATAAATGAGGACGACGTATAATTCTAGAACTATGTTGTTGTTGTTTGTTTGTTTTTTACGAACAAACGTGGGCTAAATCAAAATGTGCAAGAAAAAGAATATTCTCGAAAGATAAAAAATATAATTTTAAATCGATTTGAGTGCTATTATAACAATCTTTATTATTTGGTTTTTGTTGAACTTCACTAACGATTATATGTGTTTAGTGTATTTTTTTTATATTTTACTTAACATTAAATAAAATTGTAAATTTAAAAAAGTGTTTTTCATGTTATCATTGTGAAAATTTTAAAAATAAACCTAAACTTTCTCTAATCTATAATATAAGGCTGGTGGTAGTGTGTCAGTCATTCCGTTAGTCATATCGTCGACGCTTCAGATTTCGGAACCATAAAAGTAAACATCAACACATTCTGTGCATTTCAATTGCATTGCACCGTCTTTTTATAATTGAAGGAGTAGTGTTTATTTATATAACGACTTAATTTTTTTTTTATAGTTGGCACAGTTTTTACTCTTTTGCATAACGTGAAGAAAATATTAAATAAGCGAACATTGTTAAAACATATTAAACGGATCAATGTCAAATTATATTTTCGTTTAGATTCCTAGAAAAATTAGATACATTTTAATAACAGTAGGGTCGAAAAAAACTAATTAATTAAAATGTTTAATAGTTAGGCCAAGGGAGGTTATTTAAAAATAAATTTAACTCACGATAATTTAATAAAATAGTGAATGCAAATTCTGCGGATGTTCAAGAGAACATTATTGTTGGAATATTATAATTAGCATGGATTGATAAAAGGCAATATGGTAGGTAAAACACGGATATTTTAAATACTGCCTTTTATTAATTTTATTCACTGAATGAACTGTTTACTAATTATTATTTTAAATGAATAACTGTTTAGAAGCCGCTCCTCAATTTCTTTAATGTTTACTTCTGTATTCCGGTTTGCGGACAAGCTGGGGGTTTCATAGTCATTCACTAAATTGAATCGGCTCATAGTGCGATTTGGCACCCCGGAATAGACTGTGTTTGTGTTTGCATTGTATTTGTGTTTGCGTTTTTTTGTGTTTGTGTTGTGTTTGTGTTTTCTTTTTTGTTTGGTTTTGTTCTGTTCCCAAGTCGGTACATTTAAAAAGAATCACCATGGCGGAGCACGGGTATGTAGCTAGTATTCTTATATAACACTACGGGGGATGGCAACTCGGAATATAGACAATATTTTTAATCTATTTTTAATTACATATTTTTTTTTAAATAGAAAAGAACATAGAAAAAAAGAACTAAGTGAACGCAAAATGAAATGTGTATAATAGTGCGGAATATTATTAGTTCTTTAAAATTTCACAAGCGTTTTTTAATAAATCTGAAATAGCTAGTAGCGTATGCAGGGGGGAGCAGGGGGAGCGGCCGCTCCCCCTCTGGCCATTTTCAGCAAAGTGGCGCCTTTTTGGAAACTTTTTAAACTCAATGATATTTGTTAAAAAAATATTTTTGGTCGGCACATCTATGTAAATCACAAGATTTCTTTTCATGCAGCAATTAAGCATTATTGTACTATTCTAGCAGTGTCTACGTTTACAACACGTATTAATAGCTGCATCAGTTTGCCATTCTAAAAATAACCATTACGATGCATTGGAATTTTTAAAAATTCTCTACAGGTAGACTTGGCAAGAGGGGTGTTAAGTTTAAGGCAACTGTATAATGTATTTGCCTTCGAATAATTGCATTAGAAAATGTTATACATAAAACTTCACACATAATATAAATTACTTTATATATACAGTTTGAATCGTGTGATTAATTTTTTGAAAATTACTATACAGAAACAAATACAACTGATGTGGCACCTCTATTTAAATTTACTTATGGGCAAGCTGCGTAGCGGTGGGGAAATTTTGACAAGGTCAACAACGTCGTCACGATGAAGTAGTAGTATTCTTACAGTTTGGGCGATAGTGATACGATTACAAATTATATGGAACAGTTTCAACCCCCCTCCCCCATGGACCCCTCTGTAAAAAAAATATTGTCATAATACCACTGCTACTTATTTAAATCTATTTCTGAATCAGTATAATATATATGTATGTTTAGAACATTCATCTAAAAACTGACGCTATGTTCACTCTGAGTTAGTTATCTCCCCCCCCCCACCCCCCCACACCTCACCACCACAATTGTGTAGAGCGACATTAATGTCACACCTAGGTATACACTGGGTTGGATAATTGACCTAAAGTTACCGGGCAGTAAAAGGGTGTGTGAGCAATACAGTGATCTAACCCATACCTATCACTATGTTAAAAATGATCTTTAAGGAACACAAAGAAGCAGTAGTTAATTGAAAAATATATGATCTGAACTAAAATACCGACATTTAGTTAAATGTAGGCTGTTATTCCAAATGTTTTTCTATTATATCGAAAAGCGTGGTTTTATACCAACTCTGATTTCAAAAACTTTCATTATGCTGTAATGCTTTAGCATTTATGATGACGATATATTTAATTCTGATTATGGATAAAAACATTTTATAAACACGAATAGTGTTAAACAATTTCATTATATTCTAAAGTAATTATTTATTCGTTTTGACATTTATAATTAAATGTGTAGATATATACATATTTATATTAAGAGAGTGATAATTTCCCCTATTACTGGTCTTAAATAATTTCTCAGAAATTATTATGTAAGAAATTTTTTTACAAGAATTACAAAACAGATTGTGTTACGTTCATTGTTTTTGGTTGTAGTGTATGTATATTTTGTTTGTTTTTTTGTTTAGATTGATACAATTTTTGTTTTGTCGGCCTACATTGTGTGTTTTTTCTTCTTTCTTCAGAGTGCTACTTTCAATTTATTTTACATCATAGCGAAGTAATGACATACAGCTAGTAATTATATATATATATATATATATATATATATATATATATATATATATATATATATATATATATATATATATATATATATATAATACACGTATTTAGAACGTGTTTAATTTCGGCGCCTTTTTTTGCTCTTTTCGCTCCCCCTACAACGAAAACCTGGATACGCCTCTGGAAATAGCGTATATCACTACTTCCAGTCAACGGAAATTACTCAACATTTGACAGAAGGCAGAGAATTACATCTGTTCCTTACATGTGAAATTTTATTTATCTATCCAAATTAGTACTCAAGTTATAGGTTTTTGAAAATTTAAAGTTCCACTTTCATTTATCGGAAATCGATGAAAAGTTGAGACAGAACTACAAATTTGATGTAATACTTATATATAAAAGTTCATCAACTTAGCTGTAACTGAACTCAAGTTATCGTGTTTACAGACACACATACACACACACGGACATAGAGACAAAGTTGCAAAACTATGTTTTTCCGACTCATGGAGATGTAAAACGTCGAGATCTGTGAAAAAAATTTGCACGATTTTAAAACTTCCTCTATACTTTGTATACGAGAAAGTAAAAATGGATATTTAAGTTAAATTAATTTGGCACAGTTTTGAATAAAAATTACGGACCAATTAGATTTTTCGTATTCATTTTATATAATTTAATCAAGATTCGTGAAATACACAGAAAACTGTCTGCAAGACTCAATTGTGTATCTTCTAACCATTTTTAAAGTCTTTCCACATCCCGTAAAGGGTGCGTATAATATAACAGGATTAACAGCTGAGCTGAGAGGAACTAAAACAATTAGCAGCCAGGCACAAATCAAAAGTTTATCTTCTAACCATTTTTAAAGTCTCTCCACTTACGGTAAATGGTGCGCATAATATGGATTGCAGGATTAATAGCCGAGTTAAGAGGAAATAAAAGTATTAACAGCCAGGCGTATGTTTCTGGTAAGATCACGTGACCTCTGGCTGCCATAACACCAGCCACACCCACAGGTAACCAGCAGAGAAGGTTAGAAAGGACAGCCAGACAGACGTGACTGGTTACATTGACCTCTTGTGGGGTGATGTCAACACCTGATTCAGGAGGAAATAGAACAAATTTGAATATGAGAACTAGCCCTGTGAGGGTGAACATGCTGGTGGTGAGTCTGAATGCGATGTACGTGCTGAAGGCAAACCTCCACGCTGTGTCGTGTGTCACGTGTAGAGCCGGGTCTACACACATCGAGTTGAGTGAGTAGATCTGCCAGTCAGGGTGGAACAGTGGCACCACAGACAAGGCCACGCCCACCAACCAGCACGTGACCACAGCTGTGATGGAAACACGCATATGATCGTCTAACTTGACCTTAAAGAACAACAGACACCGGTCCATCGTAAGCAAGAAACAAAAGATAGCAGACGTGAAATACGAGAGAGTCGCCAGAACACCTGCCACCCTACACAGTGAGCTGTCACGCCATTGTGTCACGTGTAACTCAAAGTTGTCACGATAGTGAATATCAACCCCTGCTATGATCGTCAAATAGATAATCATAATGAAATCAGACAGATAGAGATTAACCACAAGCAATGTATTGCTTTTCCAATTCAATTTATAATAGATAAATTGCAAGACAATAACTACAGGATTACCCATAAACCCAATGACAGCAAGCAACCACAATACAACACGTTTAACTACGTCTCCAATAAGATTTGCACATGAGGAGATTGGGTCTACTGGTGCGTAGCAATTATAAGCGGGGATTCCTGATCCTCTAAAATTAGCACAACAAAATATAAAGTTGTCGGCGTATACAGCCGAGGTGATGGATATCTTATGTAATGTTTTTGAAAACTCGGAATCTAAAGCAAGTTTTGTATGCCTTAAATCTAATATTTGGATGGTCGTATCGTTTTCTCCTTTCGTTCTAAGGGAATTCAACTTCGTATAACTAAGGTTTAGATATCGTAATGGTAACAATGATGTGTAAGTATCTATTGTGAAAATCTTGATCAGGGAAAACGACAGGTCAATCAAAAGTTTGCCAAGAGAGTCTTCAAAAAATAAACTATGAGCGGAAACGTGGTCCAAATCAGTGTGCGACATGTTTGTGTATCGTATCTTTGCTAAAGCTGATAGTATTTCACTAGAATCGTATAAAAACGATATCCTAGAAAATGTGTTGAAACTAACATCAAGGTGATTGGTATGATATATGCTAGGCCCCAGCGCAGCAAATATTTTCTCAAAAGTTTCAAAACTCAAGCTGCAATTAGATATATAAATTTCATAGAGTTCGTAAAACACAATCCATTTTGGGATATCGACTCGGGATAAATTGACCCCAGATAGATCTAAGACTTTTGTCCTAGGATCTACTGAGTTAAACAATGTGGAGTAATCCACCTGTTCGAGATCTGTGACTGCTGTGACGCCCCATTTACAGGTAAAACCTGACGGACATTTCTCAAAACAGCTCATTTCGTCATCACCCCTTGGACAGTGTGGGTGACCGTCACACACGTGAACAGGGTGAAGCAGGATGTAGGAGTTGTGACACTGGAATAAGCCGGGCCTGGAGATCTCGTTGTAGATGTCTTCGTTCTCGTCATCCCCCTGGGGACAGTCCATGGCACCGTCGTTCACCATGTAGAGAGGGATACAGTAGGAGTTGCGGCATTTGAAGAAGCCATCCATACAGACAAAGTGTTGACAGTTTTCTAGATGAGACAAATCTCTGCAGCCAATGGGTTTCTTGCTGTAGCGGCCTTTGAGATGGACACAACGTGGGGAAACTCTGCTGACCATCGACTCAGATTCAGGAAGTTCTGACTGAGCTGGCTGAGATTTTTCATTTTTACATATTGTCATCACTGCTTTCGGGAAATGTGGAAAGGCACATTCCAATCCATTGCACACGAAATCAGCTTTACCTTTTGATGCACTACAAAAATTGTAAGATGTGTTGAAATCTTTTCGGGTTTTTTCAAACTAGAAACTCGGCAAACATTCTCCACCGGGACATATAGTTTCCATGCAATCAATACAATTTTTTTCATCACTTTGATCAGGACAGTCTGGTACACCATCACAGCGACCCTGTAGGTTATAACAATAGAACCCCATCTTGGAATCACACAGAATGTCCTTGTCAGTGTACATCTTACAATAACACAACTCTTCGTCCCGGCCATTCTGACAGTCGTATCGCCCATCACACAGAAAACTATACGGCACAGCTTCTGATCTCCCACCACACGAAAACAATCGAACATTTTCTTCCTTTACTGTATTTAAACTTCCGCTGTATCTCACTGTAAGATCTATGTGATCGTAGTTTTGTATGTCACTCTCTTGATTCATCGAAAGAGCTAGGTCAAACTCACAGACGACCAGCCGAGCCAGGTTGACACTGGAAGACACCCGAACTATTGACACGGGATAAACCAAATCCACAGCAGGGATTGAAGTACCAGTATTGTTGATTAGCATGAATTTACCTAAGCTAAATGGACGAAAGTTATCCCAATGTAAAAACACGCGTTTCTCGTTTTCATGTGATTCAAATTTACCGAGGTATAACAATTCATGGCCTTGATCTAGCTTTTCCATATATGTATTTTTTAAGTTAACCAATGTTTCTTTTATAAAATCGTATTCTTCCTTTGTTTCCAATATAATTAGACGAGAATTAAGTGATTTACAAATAGACGACGCGGCGTCATGACTCACCAGTGACTCCAATACTGCAAGTTTATAACAGGACTGTAGGTCAGGGTTCGTCTGACTCTTGTACATGACCCAGCCAGTGTTACACTGACCACACAGAGTCATGGACAGATACTGGTTGTCCACCAGATCTTCATCTAAAGACGTCATCATGAACAACCCGTACTTCTCAATCTCTTTGGTCATATCTTCAAATTCAGAGACCTTGATGATAAACGTGTGAGCCATCCCATTATTTTGTTCTAGATCTATTTCAGTCCAAGTAGAGTCTGTACTTTCTCTAAATAAACAGTACTCGCATAGAATTAGAATCACTTGAGTTTTGTTTCTGTTCATGTCCTCGTGTGTCGGAAGATACTGCATGGAGTGATTTAAAATTGAATCAACGAACTGAAGATTTCTTTTATCTTCTGTCTTAAGACCGTCTATGACACTGATGACATCCGTGTAGCTGCTGTGATCTTGAAAGTCAATCAAAGTTTTAAAACCGTTGTCGTGTCCAGCAATGAACAAAGCAAGCCTGAGGTTCTTGTTGTGGTCACTTGGAGAAAAAAGATTTACAATAGCCTTGAGTCTCGTCTTTTGTTGGGCGTCTACAGAACCGACATGCAAAAACAGATCAAAGTTTCCAGAGCTGCAGTCCTTGAGGGGGAACATGGTCAGGGAAGAAACTGATAAGGATGGAGTATTATACATAATGTCACGTTAAGCAAGCATTATATTTCTAACACTATTAAAAATATAGCTTCATTTTAAAGTTAAACACTAACTACAACAAATGTATTTCATGAATTAAAATAATGGATTGATTTACTTAGTACATTATTTTTTAATGTAATTTTGTAATCAAGTAGGCCTACACATCGACTATTTCGGTGTATATTTAAAAAACTTAAAAAAAAAACGGCAACAAAAATTGGAAACAACTAAAAACGTTGAGTGCTCTAATATATTAGCCCGTGGTCTCACACACAACGTAAAGCAGTGTTGGAGCGCGTAACAAGCGTCACATTAGAAATAACACAGTGCCCCGCGAATGCTTGATGCTTTCTATACCTACCACTTGCAGCCCAATAGAAACTGGCAATACATAGCCACCACATGATATTGCTTAACAGTAATTTAAAGTACTTAAACCTTAATGTTAAAGGAAAAGGAAAGACATGTCAACACATCCATCATTAAAACATTGCTTTTTATCATAAACTCAGATTTCATCTCGAGAAACAATTACGGCCCTTCGTTTCTAATATCATTTGTATTTCACACTTACAAATGTCAGTTGTTGTGAAATAAGTTGTTACGAACCTTAACCTATACTCCGATAAGGTTGCCCTAGCTTTAGTCACGTTTCCATCAATAAATTACTCTTCATTAGGGAGACTTGTAAAGGCTGATTGCTTCATTAAAATTGTGTGTCAATATTGTTTACTTTGCAGTGACCTTTTATAATAATGTAAAACATCATCAAACAGGGCGAACGACGGATCTGACCTTTAGAATTGTTTTTCATTAACTAGATCTAGAATAATTATCTGTAAGTACGAAACTGTTAAACGGATTCCTGTAAGAAAAACTTACTGACCAAGACTTTGGGGCCACCAGCCGTGTTAACCGAGCTTCTCTGTCCTGTGTCCTGTAACTTAAACAAGAGAGTGTTTTTGTACGAAAATTGATCTTTATCTGGCTGTGATATATATATATATATATATATATATATATATATATATATATATATATATATATATATATATATATATATGCATGTCCTATAACTATTTTTGTGATTTGAGTTTTAAAGTTAAGCAAATGTCAAGGAAAATTCTAACGAAATCCTACTTATTATTAGATAACGATTTATTCCAACTGGGAATAGTGAAATAACATTATTATAGCCCGCTAGGTAGTGTGTCATTCTGTCACTCATGCGAGTCCCGTAAGCGAACAGAAAATGCAGTATAAAACTGCAGATTCTGTGGGAAAAATGTTAGCGGACACAAATACTGGATTAAACAATGAAACTAATTTATACTAAAATAAACATTTAAATTTAAAAGTATATAAATACGTTGTGAATATTTTCGTAAAACTACTGTAAGTAAACAGTGACAACGAAATATATAAAATATTTAGTAAATAATATTTTGGTCGCGTATAATTTTTACTAAAATGAAATGCAGGTTTATCGGTAGTGGAGAGGGGTGGGGGGTGGACATTAGGCGATTGGATAAAGTTTATTTTCAAGTATTTATACACAAACATAAACACACACACACACACACACATATATATATATATATATATATATATATATATATATATATATATATATATATATATATATATATATATATATATCGATTAATATTTCTTTGTATGTATTGTAATATAGCATACAACCAGAAACCGTAGATCTTAATTTGAACTACAAGTCTATAGAGATTAATGATAAAATATTTCATATGATTGTATTTTGCAGGCTTGATCATTCATGGGATTAAATTAAGGTCGACAACTAGCAAGATGTCTACCATTTATGTTTCGCTACTAGCAATTGTGACAACATGTAAGTTAAAGATTCCAGACTTTTCAATTGTTTACATAATTTTTTTTAGAAAAATTACACACACATACATACACTCACACAAACACACACACCCATACATACACACACACGTATATATATATATATATATATATATATATATATACATATATATACATATATATATTTATATATATATATGTTTATATATATATATATATATATATATATATATATGTATGTATATATATATATATATATATATATATATATATATATATATATATATATATATATATATATATATATATATATTTTTTTTTTTTATTTATTTTTTTATTTATTTATTTATTTATTTATTTATTTATATATATGTATATTTATATATCAGGTTCTCTTGCTGTAACCAACTATACTCTACAAAACTGTCGCACTAGTCACATCGACCTCATTATTTATGTTCCGTATACGGACGAAATGTACAAGACAAGAACTAAATGGGTTGTGTCCAATTTTTATCCTGCTCCACCAGACGACAAAATGAACACAAGAGTCGCTGTATTTACACACCAGCCAGACGACAAGTCTCCTGTAGAACTTGTCGGCTTTCACAGCTACCAAAACCCATCAGACCTGGAGAGTAAGATTGACAATATCCAAGGCTTTAGTGAAAATGATGTGTCTAATTTACACTTGGTTCACATATATTTCATTGATTATTTTGACAAACATCAATTGGAAAACAAAACTACAACGAAAGTTATTATTAGTTTTGTAGAAGCTGACGTAGAACAAAAGTTTTTCCCTAAAAGCAAACAAGTGTTTTATTATTGTATTTTGTTGAGTCCTAATTTTAAACATTGTTACCGTACATACACGACATTTTGCATTTCAATGAACGGTGACATTGTAAACCACAATATAATATCAATGGCCATTTGTGGTCAGTGCATTTCGGGGTGGTTTCAGTTTAAAAGCAATGTTTACTCTGAGCTACAGTCCTGCTATACGTTAGATGTATCCCGGTCACTACTTAACTATGAAGAAGCTAATGAAGAATGTGAAAATATAAAGGCTAGACTTGTTGCTTCAGAAACAGTAGAAGAGTTTGAATTTCTTCAAAAAAATTTGCCAAGACTTATTTCTGAATATCCAGTGCAACCGAATTCTACCCATGTTCTAATTCACGTAGGGTTATGTGAAGGGGTGTATCAGAAAAACCTAAACAGCAAAACTCAAAACTATATTTCTTTTCTTGCCGGATGGGACTCTTCAGAAAGGTCATGTGTTGCATGGATGATCGAAGTCAACAAATCACCTTCACTTGGGCAGTTTAACCTCAATGCATCTTGGCTTCTTGTAGGGTATACCTCACAAATAACACATAGTTATCTCTGCGAACTAGATATCCATCCGGAAAGAATCATCACCGAGCACGCAGGAGAAAACAAAGTGCTTAAATTAAATCCTGACAATTTATCAACTCGACACGGTGACACATTCGGTTTATTCCGATGCAGCCAGACGGAAAATGAAATAAGCGACCTGATACCTTACTCGTATGTTTGTGACAACTATCGCCAGTGCCCTAACAACAGAGATGAGCGCATGTGCTCACCAACACTGAAAAACATTTGTAAAACTGGGTTTCCTTGCGGGAATAGCGGTAAGTGTGTTCTAAAGAGCAAAAGGTGTGACGGTATCTCGGATTGTCCAGACAACAGCGACGAGGAGAACTGTAGCGGCTGTATGGAGACCACTTGCACTGATGGAACTTGTCTGCCTAACTTGTGGTTCTACAACCACACGAACTACACAAATTTATATTCGAGACAGGAACAACTGTTGGAACATGAGTTCACAGGCTGTAAGGACGATATATGTTTTTCAGTGAATGACAGGAGGAAGGCGATTCAAAATTGCAAAGAAAAAAATGAATGGTACATTGATGACAGTGATGTAGGCTTAGGTCTATTATCATACAAATGGGCACCTCGCTGTGTCCATCAAAAAAGTCATTACACAAGTAAACCGTTCAGCTGTACAGATTTATCTCATTTAGAAGGTTGTCGAGATTTTGTTTGCACAGACGGCCTGTACAAATGCCCATTTTCTTATTGTGTACCGATGTTTGTCTTACACGACGGTAACCAGGACTGTCCGTATGGCGAAGATGAGAGCCAAACAGTTGTAATGTCTCCAGAAACTGCGCTAGCGGTCTAAAAACCAACTACATTCATGTGTCAAATGTCTGTGA
This sequence comes from Physella acuta, assembly GCF_028476545.2. Classification (NCBI taxonomy): domain Eukaryota; kingdom Metazoa; phylum Mollusca; class Gastropoda; family Physidae; genus Physella; species Physella acuta. Next base: position 84,762 of record NW_026733251.1, read on the forward strand.
CGGGCATGCGCAGTGCCCTGATTGCGATGATGTAAAGGTTTGTTTTAAATCTTGTCCATCTGGTTTTACATGTTCACATGGTGTTTCAGCAGTTACCGACCACCACCACATTAATTTGACTAACCTGTTTCAAACACTCGACCCTAACACCAAAGTTCTGCACCTTTTAGGTATAAACATATCACAGGTGTACCTACCCCATCACATGACTTTTAGTCAGCTGTTAGAGCTTCATTTTTCTCGGTGTAGTCTCAATGATGAAATGCTACACAAAATGATTCTAAGTCTAGGTAGGAGTCTTTAAACTGTCTATTTTCTTGATCTTAGTTTTAACGTTGTTAACCTAGTCAATAACAATGCGTTTTTTCAGATGTTTAAAAATCTACACTATCTAAATATGTCTTTTACTGATTTGTATTTTTTCCACATCCCAAAAAAGGTATTTCCTAATCTAGTTTCTCTTGATCTCTCGTCCACTAAACTTAAATCTTTCCGAATATCATGTTCACGTTACGCCCCCTTTATCCACGTAAACTTAAGTTCCACTGACATCGACACCATGGCATGGCTGGACGACAAACTGACCATTGAAACTCTAGACATACGACATACACAGATAAACTTTGATTACAAAACATTTCTAGGTTTAAGAAATGTAACCATCGAATTCGCAATTTTCGCTGATAACTTTAAACTGTGTTGCGATTTATTTAGCGGGCCTGGTATTCCATCCCATACTTGCCATGCTCCAAACGACGCTGTTGCTTCTTGTAGCGACCTGCTGGGTGACATTGTCAAACGAGGGTTGTTGTCCAGTGTTGCTTCATGTGGCTTTCTGGGAAATATTGTCGCCATATCATTTAGATTTATATTTGAAAAGGATAAGTTAAAACAAAGTAACATTTTATTTATAACAAACCTGAGTATCTCAGATTTTCTGGCGATCATAGCCGGAAGTGACGTTTACTACCGTGACAACTAAGTGTTACATGATGAGCAATGGCGGGCTAGTCTCCTGTGTACGTTCTCGGGATTTCTCGCAACACTCTCGTACGAGACCTCCACCTTGTTTGTTTTGCTCATCACATTAGATCGGTACCTTCTCTTCAGGAAGCCGCTTCATCCAGTGAAAATTCCATTTAAAGGTTTAATGGCACTGGTTGTTGTAGCCTGGGTGGTTGGTCTTGTGTTAGCCTTGATTCCAGTCATAAAACCCGACTGGCAGATTTACTCGTCAAATGGAATGTGTTTAGGCCTGCCAATCAACATGAAACAAGACAACGCCTGGGTCTTTTCATTTTCTGTTTTTGTTGTTCTGAGTTTCATTTTGGTTTTGTTCATCACAGCTGGACAGATCATGATCTTTAGATCTATTTCCTTATCAAGAAACTCTATCATCAATTCTTCACTACAGCGTAAACGTGAGATTACAGTGGCCCAAAATTTGTCCTTGGTTGTCATGTCCAGTGTCCTCTGCTGGTTCCCTGTGTGTGTCATGGGTCTGATGTCCGCGGCCGGACACATGTTTAGTCCGGACACTTTGGGCTGGCTGGTCGTTCTTGTCCTTCCCCTCAACTCTGCCCTCAACCCCATTCTATACACGTTGCCTGCTCTACTACAGAGGTGGGTTGATTTCAACAAGAAAATAATCATTACAGTGGAAGCGCGGGATTAGTCAATAGTAATTTTTAATTGATAGAAATAAAATGATTTCCCATAAATCTAGACAAACAGTGAAAGAGAAAGCATTGGTTCTACAAGTATTCTTTGCTTATACACACAGTCATAGTTTGACGATACAGCCAGTCGTTCAGGTTGTTGTCAAATGCGGTGGATGCTTCAAGTTTCCGACATCGCCCCATACTGGATGAAAGCTATACAGATGTGTGACACAAGGGAAGAACAAGGCAACTCTTAACAGTGTGGCGGAAGCACTCCACCAATGCGTGTTGGCCAATCAGTGGACCCAGTACTATCTCGATTACACAGACGACAGTTGGGTTGGCTGTAAGATGAGCTGGGGTTTGTAAACTTCATACTAAAGCTAAGTTGAAAATAACGTAAATCAGAAAAGTAACAATTAAAAACAAAAACAAAAAAGTAAGTATCCATTTTAAAACTTTTGACCAAATAAAGGTATAGAATAAACTAAAAATATCCTATTTTTCTTCGTAATTTAAAATGTAGTATGCCTGTCATGTATTGTTTACTGTTTCGTATTTCCTAAAACATTTGCTTAAAATACATTAATAAATATTGCGAAATACAACAAGAAGCCTAAAATTGCTTGAAAAGAATTTTACATTAAATTAAATTGTCGTTGGAAACATAATTTCAAACATTACATTTCTCCATCGTTTTACGAATGATGCTAAAATTTATTTTCTACAGTGTGAGAATAAATAAACGAAGAGAAGATGGTCAAATGATAGAGCAAAAAAAATCGTACAAAGCTTATTTAGAAAAATATGCTAATGAATGATCTCGTTTTTTAAACAATGAAGACCAGCTTGTACTAAAGATATTTCTGAATAAGATATACATTTCAAGAGGTCGGTCACAGATTATTTGGTTATGAGCCATTATCTTGTCAAGAGCATGATAGACTTTATCAAATGGCCGCTTGAGAAACAGGGGCCCAAGGTTTTTACAGTTTAAAGTAGCCAATTTCTCCATAGTTTTTATGTCTTGCTTTGTATTAAGTTAATTAGCATTTCAAAGTTCAGATCATGTGACTTGGTTATTGTTTGCGTTTGTGTTTGCGCATGTGTTTGCGCTTGCTTTTGTGCATTTATTTGCGTTTGCGTTTGCGTTACCTTTATAATTTCTTTTGTGTTTGTGTTTTGGTTTTGGCTGTGGTTAGAACTTAGGTCATGGGTCAGGGCTTCGCTTTAAAATAAAATGGATGTCCAATGTGTTAATTTTTGTCACGTCTGTTGCAATCCATTATTAGCATTCGGCTATAGCTAGAATGATATAACTATTTGTTGTTTCTTTTAAATTCCAACACTATTATCAATTATCTAATTCGAAAATACAAGCGATAAATATACTTAAGCCCTATGTTAGGTCAGTTAGGTCGCAGAAAACTCGATTCTAGATTTGATATCAAGGCCTTTAAAAACAAATTAATAATTGAATTTTAATGATATATGGGTCATCCATAAATGACGTCACGTTTTTTTGACGATTTTTACCTCCCCTCCCTTCCGTAACACATCGTCACAAAAAGCCAAACACCCCCTTTAACATTACGTCACACTTTAGCATATACAAACTCCCTCAAACTTGCAGTTGAATTTTTCCTTAAAATACGATATTTTTCCAAAATCTCGTCTGAACTATGTCAGCATAGTATTTTAATCAATTCGTATTTTAATTTATTAAAACAGTTTTCTAAAACGCGAAATAACGACTAAAATTCTATTTTTTAACATTGCTGTTTTATAATGCAAATCCCCCTCATCACGCACCGTCACAAAATTACGGACCCCCCTCCCCTTACGAGTGTGACGTCATTTATGTACGACCTCATAGCTTCAATGAAATAACGGTTGTTTCTATTAGGTTACATAGGAGTAGGTTAAATTAGGATATAATTTAATTAAAGCAAGATTTTATTTTATGATTAAGGAGATTATGTTAAAATAATTGAAATTATGTTCACCAGTTGATATAAGACTTCCACGCCAAAATGATTGCGCGTTAGCTAATCAGCTAATCGTATGGGTACTGTGTCTAAGCATTCATTGTTTTCTTTTTAATGTTCACACCAGAAGGTGGACAGAGGGAAATCTCAAAGCACGCAAATGGTTCTAAATCATTACTATTTTTTACTTGTGGTTTAATAATGTACTTATGTATTATTCTAATGAGGTTAGCGCTAGAAAGAAATTACCTCATAATTATTATTACTTTGATTCAGGTTAAGTGAATCACATTTTTTTTTTTTGAAAATTGTGTTTCCTAATAAAAAAAATACAAATGTGGTGCACACAAGTGACATGCAGCCGCCACCCACGCGTAGCGCAACGCGGGCGCTCTGCTAGTACGCATATCCTAATATATAAAAGGCCGTGGGCGCACTTCTCTCTCTCTCTCTCTGTCTGTCCACAAAATATTTTCGCCGGACATCCCATCAGAATCTGCAGCGATATATGAAGAACTTTATACGAACTTTTGTTTAAAATAATATGTTAGATGTTTTAAATGTATAACCACAATTTTATTTAAAGAAGAAAAATAAAAAAATAAAGAAAAATAAAAAAAAAGGCGTATTCGAATGTAGAAAAACAGTTTTAATTATGCAACCGGAAAAGTGTTTATATTTGGGACAAGAACGCATTTAACAATGACGTCGCTTATTGTTTACACTAAAAAAAAGAGCACGAAACTGATGACGTCATATGATTTAGAGCTAGATTCTACGTACGCTATGAAATGTTTACAATACAATTTTCTCGGCCTAAACTTTTATAAGTTTTTACTTTATCTATTTGGATTCTAGATATAGACCTAGATTTTCGATTCTAGATCTAGACTAGATCTACGGAAAAACTAGACGTAGACGCTAAGATCTGGATTTAGACTATCTACTAAAAACAACATAACTACCATTGAACAGCAGGGTTTTAAAAGAAATCTTTCAAGTCTCTTTCTATTTTAAGTGTCTTAATCAGCGAGTGCATTTAATATGGTATGGTTACCGATGAAGAAATGAACTATTTCATTTAAATCTATAGATCTATTCATAAAAACCTAATAACAAGAAGAATACCGTGGAATAGCCGAGTTTTTAACGGAATCATTTAAGTCACTTAATCAGTGTATGCCTGTGTTATGTTAAATGTGTCGGATTTTTAGCTAATTAGTTATTTCTTTTCTTTGTCAGTAATATCGTTCAGCGTGTAGTAATGCACACTGCGTTTTGACCAATAACTATTTTATGAATTATTTTTCTCAAACAAATTCAACATTTTCAAATATATAGGCCTATAATTCACGTGAAACGGGTACCGATGGCTAGTAATATTATAAAGTACATCGATTACAAGATGAACATTCAGCTTCAGCTAGTCATCTGGTTGACTTTAGCACACCAGTCTTGGGGAATGACGCCACCCCCCCCCCCCCCCCCCCCCCCCACATACACACTGAAACCAGTCAAAAGTTGCCCAATAGTGCAAACTTACATTGGTAGTGTCCACAAACCATTGAGGGACAGACAAGTATTCTCAGATCCATATATATATATATATATATATATATATATATATATATATATATATATATATATATATATATATATAATTTATATATATATATATATATATATATATATATATATATATATATATATATATATATATATATATATATATATATATATATATATATATATAGCATCAACGGCACTTTCACTAACGGTTTTGCTATTCATTATTTCTCCTAGTCGGTCCATGAATAACTTTATTATACCTTAATCAAAACTTTCTCTCACTCAATTAATATACCAGATAGCCTCAGAGCTAATGGTTTTCAACAGCCCTTACCGTGGACGCCTTCGTCATTTAATATTTCATCAAGTCGCTGATGGGCTTTAATGTGCAAGAGAAAAGTCATGGGTCTTTTTCCAGTTTTAAAAGTCGGTCATAAATTTGGGCTGGTACTTACAAGTGAAACACTCAACATCGTCAATGTAGTTGTGAAATCAGGCCCTATATAAATCAGCCGTGAACGTACTACATAAATTGTGTAGATGTGTAAGTGCTCAACTATTTGCTATAAGTTCAATCAGGTGATCACAAAGTATACTTTGTGTAAGTGCTGAAATAGTACCATAAATTCAATAGAATCGAACTTATACATTGTGTACGTGTTCAACTATTTGCCATAAGTTCAATCAGGTGATCACAAAGTATACATTGTGTAAGTGCTCAAATAGTACCATAAATTCAATAGAATCGAACTTATACATTGTGTACGTGTTCAACTATTTGCCATAAGTTCAATCAGGTGATCACAAAGTATACATTGTGTAAGTGCTCAAATAGTACCATAAATTCAATAGAATCGAACTTATACATTGTGTAAGTGTTCAACTATTTGCTATAAGTTCAATCAGGTGATCACAAAGTATACTTTGTGTAAGTGCTGAAATAGTACCATAAATTCAATAGAATCGAACTTATACATTGTGTACGTGTTCAACTGTTTGCCATAAGTTCAATTAGACGGTCACAAAGTACACATTGTGTAAGTGTTCAACAGTTTTCCATAAGTTCAGTCAGACGGCCACAAAGTACACATTGTGTAAGTGTTCAACTGTTTGCTGTAAGTTCAGTCAGACGGTCACAAAGTACACATTGTGTAAGTGTTCAACTGTTTGCCATAAGTTCAGTCAAACGGCCACAAAGTACACATTGTGTAAGTGTTCAACTGTTTGCCATAAGTTCAGTCAGACGGCCACAAAGTACACATTGTGTACGTGTTCAACTGTTTGCCATAAGTTCAGTCAGACGGTCACAAAGTACACATTGTGTAAGTGTTCAACTGTTTGCCATAAGTTCAGTCAGATGGCCACAAAGTACGCTTTATGATAGTGCTGAAACTCGTGGCATACAACATAATGAACACCTCAAGGCCACCGATATTTTTGATAAACCCACCCCGCCGCACTTACCATATAATCCTACCCGGAAATTGGGACCAACTTTAGAACGAGACACGAAAATGTTAGATAGATGAAGGCTACAGATAGGCTACGCTTATGTCAATTGTGTACTAAGTACTTTTATGTACTGTTGGTTTTAAAAGACCAACTTTTCCCCTTATATAATCTATTAATAGAAAATGTACTGTTAATTTTAATAAACGTGCTAGATAAGTTAAAACTATATCCGCTTCATAGCGCTTTGATAGAAAATCTCATGGACTGTGAATTACATTTAGAGTGCTGTATTTGGAGAGATATAGACATAGGAGCACTTTTGTAAAAATAAGGTTTAACGAGGCAGATAAAGTAATCTGTTATTGAAAAGAAATTTAAGGCAAAGATTAAATAAATAGTTGAAAATTTCTACAACTCAATTTTTGGGGTCGTGCAACCAGTGGCGGAAGTAGAAAAAAAAGGCTCCACCGCAAAGAAAAAATTAGGGCCCCCTATATATATATATATATATATATATATATATATATATATATATATATATATATATATATATATATATAATCTATATCCTAACTGAGTAATTTAGTCTATTTCATTGCAATATATAACCATTCTGAGAGCACAAACCAGAAAATAATTTAGTCCAAACCGGTAGCGAGTTACCAGTGAAGCATAAATATGCTGGTCAAAAATATATAAAGACGTTAGCTTGATTCGTGAATGGTTTCTCGCGTTATGTTTATTTTTTTCATTTTTGGCTTTTATAATATCAATTTTGAAAACATTGATTTTTATAGCTATATTATTGTATAGTACGTTTTATTTAAATAAAAATTCAGAGAATTAATTGCTTTTTAATATACATAGTACAAAACTATTTAAATGAGCTTCGTGGGCATCCCTATTTTAAAGAAGGGCAGTAAGTCATGGAAGTAGTGTGAATGTTTACCTACCTTTCAAACTATAGCTCTTGTAGATTTTAAATTATTTTTCTACGCAACAATCTCTGCTATAGTAGACCTGTTGTTTTTTTTTTTTACAAAACCACTTTCAAGATGTATGAAAAACATAATTTTTGACAAAAAAATGCATTGTTTTTTGGTCGGAACTGGGCCCCTAAACGTCCTGCCCCATCCCCCCCCCCCCCCCGCATTGCGGGGTCTGGCGGTATGGTAGTTCCGCCCCTGAGTGCAACAAACAATACGAGGACCTCTGACTGTAGGGCACTAAATAAAACACACTAAATGAAAATGCAGGGGTTTACACTATCTATATATATAATTCTCTTCTTCGAGCCGTTAGAAAACAAGCTGCAAACGCTCTCCCTACCTCCCCACCCCTACATGGTTTTAGTGAGCTGTGTTCACTCTAAATGTTTACAAGCAGAGCCAACGATTTTAAACGTAGGGGGGGGGGGGGGAGGAGGGGGGGGGGGAGGAGGGGGGGGGGAAGGAAGGGGGGGGGGGTTATGGTCCTTAACGAGCTACTTATAGTGTTTTAAAGAAATATTTTCAGTGTCAGCGTTGGTACTGTCGAATTCACAAATTATGAATTATTGAAAATTAGAAACAACTAAATAGCGGCGTATGTTATGCCGCGGGCCGGCTCGTAAACTATAAACGTCATTATATTTCCTGTTTTTGTACGATTTGTTTACATCTAGTTTCACAGTTTTATTGCGAGCGTATTTTTCATTAACCAATATCTTTTTGCACTACCTATGAACTTTTTTTTATAGTAGTTCCGTTTATTCAGTTGATTTCATCTTAAATTGGTTGTTGTACTATTGCTATTGTTGTACAAAATAACTGACTCGAATTTTCAAAACAAATACTTTGGGGATGAGCGTATTTCACACCTAATTAAACAATGGAAGTAATAACGCTAATAACGGTGTCGATTTTCCCTATTTAACCTGTGGTCTTCAGATGCTTGATACCATTTTCTGGTGCTGCTTGTGATAGCGTGCATACTTAGTGGTAAGTTTTCTTTAAAGTTATCAGGCTTATATTGTGTCTCATACACCACACACAACAAAACACAAATAACAGACCTAAATAACAGACAACAAAACATACACAATATACAACAAACGACAATCAACTTACCACAAACCACGATCAACAGACTAGAAACAACAGACCAAAAACAATATTACATAAACCACAAACAACATAACAGAAACAGCAGACCACACAACACAAAATACAAACTACAAACAACATATTAAAACCACAATAAACAGACAACAAACAACAAACCACACAACACAAAACTAAACCATCGAACATAAAACACTCGAATCTCAAACATCATTTGATTATACATCTTTCTCTAAGATCTACATGTTTAAAACAGAATTTTATGCTAAAATTTTGCAATATTTATCATTTACGGTTCTTTTCGCAATTTATGTTAGTACATTGCAGTCATTTCAATCATTGCCTAATAATGCCATTACAATTCCAAAAAATTTACAAAGCGAAATTATGTAGTTATAAAAATGGCGTTTTATCTATGTGCGTACAAATATGAATTTATTTGTATTCTCTATTTCAAAAGTGTATTTACAAACAAGTTTTGAACTAATTTTTCTCTAGAAACCAAAAACTTTGAGATGTCTTTATTCGCTGTGACGGTGTTTGTGAGTTTGTATTGTGGAGTGCAGTCAGGTTGCAGTAGATCAAACTGGTGGGGAAGTTTTGACAACCCTGGTCTGTCCAAGTGTAACGGCTACGGGGACTTCATGTCCGGCGTGTTCCGGAACTCTCGCCCCGGCTGGGATGATGACCCCCTGTACTTGCTGGAAGAGGCTGAGTGCTGCAGCAGAGTTTGGCCCTGGTCAAGTTCCAAAACTCAGGTGGTCTACGCGGACTGGTGGTCGACGTTTGACCGGTCTAACACCTGGGCTACGTGTCCGAATGGTTATTTCCTTAACGGTCTGTACCGGAGTGATCAAGGGAAAGGGAAGCTTCACAACATCGAGGAAGGGCGATGTTCAAAGCCGGCCGATCACCCAACCTACTATGGACACTGCTATGATCACGATATCAAGTACTGTTTTGATGAGCAGAACATCTGTAAGTGTAATGACGGGTATTACATGGTAGGCTTGTACCGTGGAGACTGTGATTGGCTGTACTGTCTGGAGACGTTACGCTGTTGTAAGACGGCGGCTGGTCCCGAAGAACTGGACGAGATCTACAAGGTGAAGACCCGCATCATGAACACCATCATGGCGGACCTGGCCCTACTCGCTCATTACATGGGGTACGGCTGGTGCTCTGGGTGTAGAGCGGAGTATGTTGGCGAGGACTTCCGGTTACAAGACACCACGTGGTATGCTGATAAAAGCGGAAGGTGCGATGGGTACAAGAGCGATCAGAGATTAAACATGGCGTTCGCTGATTGGAGCTACGTCATCAAAGAGATACGATACGGAACTCCTGTTATTCAGGAGCTGACGCCGGAAACTCTGGACTCTGGAACAGTCTACAACAACGACCCGACCTCTGCCACCAAGACCATCACCAGGACGGAGACCAGTGTCCGCAGCGTCACGCACACGACGTCCAACACCTTCAAGGACAGCCACGAGATAGGTGTCGAGGTCAGCTACAAGCCCCCATCAGCTACAGGCGGTGCGGGCATCGCGGCCACTTATAAATTCAAATACGAATCAGATAGTACCACAACCGACTCGACCAACAACCAGCAGACCAACACGTTTACTGTCAGCACCTCAAAAACTCTGGCACCCAACTCCGCAGCCAGATGGAGCTTTGTCATAACAAAGACCCGCCAGTCTGTCGCCTACACGGCCGTCATTCTGGTCAGGTGTTCAGCGGAGTTGCTTGGATTCCTGCGCTGGGGCGGCGGTGCCAGCAACCCCGACACCAACTACCACTACCAGTACCGAGGCAGCGGAGACCGTCCCACCTTCAACTACAAGTTTGGTGACGCGTCGCTTCCGTTTTACACAGCGATCAAGCGTCAGAGTGACTCGAACGCCAGACCTTGGTTGTGGAGCGACATGATCAATGCGCACCCGTCCGCATCAAGCTTAATCAGCGGACTATCTGACGAGGGCGTGTACCAGTTTACGCTGAGCGGCAAGTTTGATGACGTCATCGGAAAAAACGCAGATTTCCACTGGGACGCTGTTACCCTAGGAAAAAGGGAGGTCACTCTAGACGAGTCAACAAACTCAACAGACGACAACATTTACCAGGAGTCCACGCACATCGCCCGACCACTGCCCCAAGACAAGCCTCCAGTGGAACCTGAGCCACCCAAAGTGGACATCGGAGTCCGGAACTCCACGAGAACTGAGCGAGTCAGACCTGGTGCCGTGTAGACGAGATTCCTGAGCCCTGTGTTGTTTACCCGGACAACACAAGACGAAACAATTGGACATACACACAAATAAATTACTTAATCTTAGGTCTAGCCTTAAATAATTTATTTTCGTCTATTTCTTTTCAAAAACATTTATTGCAATTAAGTCCATTAAAAAAAAACATAATAAGACTATTATTCGCGTTGGTACCAAATAAAGGTCTATGTTCTATGTGATCTTGTTCTATTTGTCTGTTTAATAATCTATCTATCTATATAGGCCTACTACTAAAATTCAAGTTTGTTTACATGTTTGAATATGTGTTGTATTTTTTTTGTGTATGTCCGTTTGGTTACAGGAGAGAATCTGCACTATGTGTAGAGCTGTAAAATAGTTTGTAAGTAGAGAACAATTTTCTGTTTTAGACAGATTGTTAATCACAAATTTATTTAAAGACGTTAATTAGTTTATTGATTTATTCATTGGAAGATTAACCACATTAATTATAAAAGTTCAGAACAACGACTTTACTTATAGTAAAAAGTGACATCACATTATTTATTTACTTTTTACAACATTAATGGCGGCTTCCATTGAATATTTCCATTCGAAATTTTAACGCAGGTAATTTTCTGTCGGCTATAGCTATAACTATAGCTATAGCTTTAACGATATGTCCGTTTGCTATTTTCATTACGTTCCAACACTAATAATTTTCAACAGTTCTTTCTATTTTAGTATACAATAAATTTCCCTAGACATCTAGATCTAGAATCTAAAGCTGTCGAAGGAAGTTATTTATAGATCTAGAATCTAGGTCAAACCAAAAATTATTTAGTTAAAAATAAAAACAATTTTAAAATCAGAAATAAATTATTTAGTTTCTTTATTAAACTATTTTAGTCCTTAAATATTTGATATAAATCTTTGCTTTTTAGCTTCAATGATAATCTAATTCAAGAATACAAGTGATTTACCTATCTAGGTTCTAGATCTAGCTAGAGTTACGGCAAAAACTAGACTTAACCAAACCAGTCGTAGAATCTAGATAACTTTTAATATAGAGCACAAAAAGGTATTAGTGTAATAGGCTTCCAAGCGAGTGGCACGGGTTCGAGACACATCATGTCAACGTTAAAAAAAATTTCAATTCTTTTTTTAAAGTGAATGATAAAGTTGCCTATCGAAACTTGGCGGAATACAGGGCAGGTGAAGTAGAGTTCACCTGTTTCTTTGTCCTCAGCATAAGAAGGGATACTGTGGTCAGACCCATGCTCAGTCGAAATCTGTGTTTTCAAAGACAAATCATGTCTGAATTGGGAGGACACTGGGCAGGTGAAGTAGAGTTGACCTGTTTTTGTGACCTTCAGCATATGAAGAGATTGCGTTGTCAGACCCATGCACAGCCGAAATCGGTGTTTTTAAAAGACAAAAACGTCTGAGGTGTGACGTCTTTTTTTTAATGTGGGGGTCTAGTTTTTTGTGACGATAAGTGACAGACATGATGTTTTTACGGATGACCCCCGAAACCCACAATTATCCAAGGGATGACGGGTAGTCTAAATGTTATATTTTATTGCATGGTGTAGGCCTTTATAAAGTCGTTTATTTTCCCTACAAACAAAATGTCACACTAATCAAATGAGTGACTGTAAGTGACATTGTTAGAGAAGTTTACCCAGGTTCATTCTTAGAAACCCACACACGGACGGGTTACACAATACGTGGACATACTAAACATTTTCCTTTAGCGTCCAGTTATTAGAGAAAATATCTAAACAAAGCATACAATAAGGAAAGATATAGTTAAAATGCCAAATTATTACTGCATTTTGAATTAATATCACACTAAGTCTTAGTAAACTTTGTAGATAAATACGGCGCTGTGAAATCTTTACTAAGAGGTTAAAGGGGAACGACTTATATGCTTTCAAGTAAAAACAAATTGAAAGAAATTACAAGAGTTGCCGTTCTTTGTCCGTTGGTGCCGAACATTTACTGTTACGCCTAATTAAAATCTGCTTTAGTTTCCTTTCTTTTGCTGGGGTTCAGCGCCGGAACTGCCATGCCACCAGACACGCGGGTAAGGGGGGGGGGGGGGGGGGGGGGGGGGGAAATGGGCTAACATTCGACCCATAAATAAATAATTAAAATTTGAAGCATTTTCTTACACTAATGCTGGGGTTTGATGCTCTAATTTCTTGTGAAATTGAAATGGTTTGCTGCCTATTCTGACGTTTTGAATTCTGCTACTAAAGATGTAAGTCGTTTAAAAATGCCTCTATAAAAAATAATCGCTAAAATTTAGTCTTTTTTTTCCTGATGTTGTCAGACAGTGTGGTCCCGTTGTCTGATGGCATGTCGTGATAATCACATAATTGTCACAAAACTGTCACCTGACTGTCGCATTCAGTGGCACGTCACGTGATGTATTTGTTGTGAGATGCCATGGCGGGATGTCACTGGTTGTCACATAATATCACAGGACCCAGCCATGTGATACTCACACTTTGAGTTGTCGCTGTTAACTTGATACAGGTAAGATGGGCAAATGTCATGTCTACAGAGAATTTGTCGTTTTCTAGACCCAGATTGATTGTATTATAAAATAAGTGAAGTAATCATTAACATCACAAGCAATGACACCAATCACCTTAAGATAAACGAATACTATCACTGAAAGACAAATTAGTCATGAATACTTAATTGGTTTATAATGAAATGAGTTCAAATCTGGATGGTCTAAGTGCGATAACAAAGGTTAGCAGATAATGTAAGGTGAGCTACCTTGGAATAATAAAAATATCTGTAAAGAGCAAAGATACATGCCTTGACGTCATTGGGCAACGGATTTAAAATCTCCAACGTGGGATCAATAGCCCAAGTTGACCGCTCAACGTGACCTTTGGGCAGAAGATGGTCTAGTCAATGTGCCAGAGCAGATGAAAGAAATGACCCGGCTGAGAGAAAGGTCGAGTCAATATTCAATTGCTATGTAAATATCTTAGACAGGGAGCCGTCGGTAGAGAGGGGCGGGCCGCGAGCACCAGTTCCCGCCTTGTCTTATCGGCTGCCATTTCAATGGACGCACGACATTTAGTCCCTCGGAAAAGGAGCTTAAGATTAGGCGGTTTGATGAGCCGTTAGCGATAAGGAGGGGCAGAAGTGTGGTTGTCACGTGACCCAGACAGTAGAGAGGCTGTCAGACGACCCCAGACAGCATCGAGGCTGTCTGAGAAGTCTAGATAGCACGTGACATAAAATGGACGCCATTTCCGGGATAATTTCGGAACTAGTTTTATCATGTCTACTAGATTTGACTTTCAAACATTTGCAAAAGGTCCTATTTTTTTTAAAGTAAGTTATTGACCTACACAAACTCGTACACCTGTGTTGTAGCCACTATGTAGCCACTGTGTACATTGTATTTGTTTATTTGCACATCGCTAGAGTACCAGAGTGTACATTTGTACACAATGCTATTTTTAGCCGATTACGTTGGCGAATGGGCAGAAAAACATGTCAAATAGTATCATACTATAAATAAAAGACATTGCAATTATCAAAATTAAATTCTCGTGCGCGGTAATTAGATTCATCAAAGCAGAAGTTGCTCAGCTTTCACATCAGATTATAAACAGCCTTGACCTTGCCAGGTCATGCCTCAGATTACTCGACTGACAAGATTACTTCACTTCAAATGCTATGATGTCAGTTTGATTCCCGGATACTCAGGTAATTAAAAGCGAATTCTAATTTGTTAAAAAGGTTTACGTAGAATTTAAAACCAAAATTTTTCACGCGAAAAACTAAAGGTTTTACACTAATAGCTTGCATCGTTTGTAGCTTTCATGCCCCATTCGTTCCTTAAGGTCTTCGGCGGTCAAGTTGGGAGTGAATAAAACGTCATGTTCAATTACATTTGTGTGGAGCGTTCAGTTTCACGGCAAGGTTTTGGGTACGCTGAGAAAAAGACTTTAGAACAGTAGTTGTAACCGTTATATGACATATATATATATATATATATATATATATATATATATATATATATATATATATATATATATATATATATATATATATATGATATTTTTATGGCAGTGGGACTAGTAAGGCTTCCATATTTTATACTTAAAATGTGCTTTTATTAAAACAAAGTAGTAGTTATTTATCTCATTCCCAAACATTTCTTTTTTAATTGTAAAAACTTCAAGGTTCGCTATAACTGTCTATGTCAAATAGTGAGTGGCGATCTTTGCAGCATAGCTATAAGTAGCAATATTATTTTGTTATGCCATTTCAAGGGAAACAACTTATGATTATTTTGTTTAAAATCGTCGTTATTCTAAATAAAATAAATATAAAAAAGCTTTCTAATAACAAGCTTTTACGTGCAATTAAAAAGAAAAAAACTTCATTAATAAAAGTTTTAGTGTCGATAAGAATACTTACATATTTTAGCGACCAAGCTTTTGTTAATTAATGAAGTTTGTTTTATTTTCCTTGCTTTCAGTGCATTTAAAAGATTGATATCATAAAGTTTTTTTTTATATTTATTTTATTTTCCGCTTTTCAGCTATTCGTTCGAAATAAATTGACACTACAACTAAGAGTTAAAAAAACTTGGGTTAAAACCCAATCAGTTGCTTGTGATCTCTAAAAGATAGTTAACTGCCCCTAGTTCGTTCACGGTCAACTTGCGGCGTGAATCAGCCGACCGTGAGGCGACAGTTCACCTAGGACGGCCCTCTGATCAAGCGATTGCTGGCTCGTGTTTCTTCTTGTTATCCCACTTTTTATTTTATTATAGTAATTTTAAAATTAAATTGTCGCTCTAATTAAATTGGAAAAAAAAAATATATTCATGAATGGCCATCGAAGAAAAATGTCTTCCACCCCCTCTCCCCCCCCCCCCCCCCCCCCAAAAAAAAAACGAAAAAGAATTTATGTCAAAATATATACTTTACCAGTGTCCGTCCCCTCGGAAATTTTAGTCCGCATCCCCCCACCCCCGAAAATATATCAAGCGCCCCCTTCCCCCCCCCCCCCCCCCCCGGAGAAAAGTCTGGAAGAATCACTGGTTACAAAATTTGCCAGAAGCCCACAGTCAAACAAACGGACATTGTGACCTAAGTAAAAGCTTGTAAAAAGAGCTTCAATTTTTAAGGAGTGGAGTTAGAAGTGACGTTTGAGTCTTTGAATTGAAGGGAAGTGGAAAGGGGAGAGAAAGGAAACGTATCGCCCTTTTTGTAGAGCTCTCTTTTGGTAAGTAGTTAGCTTTACCCAATCAATACAATATTTTTACAGTTTTAAAGGTCGCCTTGAAAATATAGTGCCTTTAGCCATCAAGTCCTTTTCTGGATAAAAGACCGTACATTTTTAAAAAACTTAGATTTTAAAAATGCGGAACTTTTTTCAGGAACGTTGAACATTTCGCTCAGAATACAAGAACAAACGACCAAATTCTTGAATTTTAGTGAGAGAAAGTCACGTGATCTACAGCCCAGTCACGAACTATCCACCAGAACGATCAAGGGAGGCTATACCTGGAGGCGTTGCGGGGTTTGAATAGAGTCAGGGTTATGTTTCTTGCCAGAAGATTTAACTGAAATAAAGTATTTGTAGATAAAGGTTCTGTTGAGGGAAGTACACAACCGACGAGAGCTGCCCAAAACAGAAAAGTTTGATCAGGTATAGCTGCAACCATTTGCTTCTCGAATGTTCCACTTGATTAAATCAAGACTGATGTGCGTATGTCAGTGGTCAACCATTCCCTTATGATCGTGTTTTCTACTGACATTACATTTCCCTAATTGCTTAAAATAAATTACGTTACTAGAACATTCTAAAGGTTTCATCTCGTTTTTCTTTTCTATACGAAACAAAGTAAAGTGTTCTTTTTTTTTTTTTTTTTTTTTTTTTTTGGCGCATGTTGACTATTTTGTAGTACCTATTCTAATACACTTAAGACACCCTGCCGTGGATTCTGTCGCAGACTACACTGCTCTAGCTTCTGCTACGTAGGCTTATTTATTTTTATTGACGATAGGTTTTACAAAAAATATTTATTTAAAAAACATCGAATGAATATAAAAACTGCTAAAAAGAATAAAAAGAGCTGCTCAGATAACAGAGAATAAGAAAATAAAATCAGTGAAAGATTACCTAAACATAGTTTTTTCCCCATCTCTCTACAATTTTGACCCCGAGTTAATGCGGGGTGACCCACCAAATGTAATGTATTCATTGCAACGTGGTTAAAATGGAACAGTACTGAAGTTGTAGTCTTCAAACGGAAATAGAGCCAAGTACCACTACGGTTACCGGAAATCGTTCAAAAGTTGAAACAAAACATCAAATTTGATTTAATAACTATACTTGTCCTCATAACTGAAATGGTACTCAAGTTATCGTGTTCAACCTCAGACAGACAAACACACACTCACACACACACAGGGATGGAGAGAGAGAGAGAGAAAGACAGAGAGAGAGAGAGATGAAATTGCAAAGCGCAGTTTTTGCGACTCAGAATGATGGGAAAAAATGTCGATTTCGACTTTTTGCACAATTACCAAACTTCCTCTATCCTTGGTATACGAGAAAGTGAAAAGTGCATCATGGTGGTCGAGGAAAACTTTCTGGAGTCCCAGATGTACTGAACTCCGCTGAAGCAGCTGATCCTTGGTTTAACATCTGCATAATACTTGCTTCAGGATTTTCAAAAACCTTAAACCCCAGGTGATTAAAATTTACAGTAAAATATAAATGCAGCATGCGTTAATTGAATCATAAAATGTAAAACAATACCCCCTACGCCGCTAGGCTATAACAAAATGTAGAACATAAAAATTTTATAGCAAGGTAAAAATCATTCAAGCGTACATATTTATGGGCGTTTTAATCTCAACTTACTGACAATTAGCTGTCATTATCTGATCGTTGTTTAAATTTATTCCTGTGAGGGGGTAATTGTCGGACGAGTGAATAGCATGCACAGCTTGACTAGGTCTATTTTGGTGTTGAATGCGTCTTGACAGAGAATGCGGTCAAAAAAATAGGTGCCTATTTGGAACGATTGACATTTCAAGTAGATACAGATGTACTAGAGTTGGCCCAATACTCTAGCACTATGCAAAAATGTCAAAATGTTGACCCAATGGCCTAACAGTAGAAAATATTTGAGAGTTGACCAAATACCCTAATACAGATACAATCTCAGAGAGTTGGCCCAATACACTAGCACTAGGTACAATCTCAGAGAGTTGGCCCAATACACCAGGTACCATCTCAGAGAGTTGGCCCAGTACACTAGCACCAGATACAATCTCAGAAAATTGACCAAATACCCTTACACCAGATACAATGAATACCCTAGCAGCATGTAACGTCTATCTCTTGACCAACTCACTCCATTTGCCCAAAACTTGATGTGGAATCTGTTAAAATATTACAGTTCGCTGTTAAACTTGGCTCTAGAACTCTTATTGAATGAAAATATCCTCTACAACTCTGTGTGCGGGTAAATGAACATCGCCTGTCATTGATACTACATTTATAAAACTACATCATAATTTATGCTATGTTTATCTTATTACACTGAAATATATCACTTGTGGCTATTTCTACGTTAAAATAGAACGTAGATAAATGAAGATATCGTGTGTTGTTGTTGTAGGATTTTCTCCAAATGTCCCATCATGTCTACACACATCTCTTACAATACTTGCATCAGTTTCACCTCAATGACTCGCTATCAACGGCTTCTTACAGTTTGTTTAAATATTTGATGCACAAACACATATTCTGGTAGTTGATTCATGAGAAATCTTGCACAAAACTCTAAAAAAACAAACGGGGAAAGCAGAAAGTGAGGTTTGTGTAAGATCGTCACAAATGTTGTCATCTTTATGAAGCTTGGTATTGAGTGTGGTATGTGGGGGTTAGATAGTATTACTGTGGTTTTATTTGGTTGTGTGACCTGCTTTATTACTAGTAGTTTGTCTAGACTCAAGACGCTCTCTGTAGGTTATTTTAATACATAGATAAAATGTTTTAAGCTGGTTTGTTGGACTAGTATGTAAGTTGTGATACTAGAACTTTTTCACAACAAAGTAAATATTTATAAAGAAGAAATTTCAAGTGAACGAATCTTAACACTATTGAGTTTATCACAACTCCTGACTAAAAACTTGTAATCTTTACACTAATGAGTTTATCATTACCTCTAACTTGTAATGTTAACACCAATCAGTTTATCATAATCTTTGACTAATTAACTTATAATCTTAACACTAATGAGTTTGTAATAACCTCTGACTAATTAACTTATAATCTTAACACTAATGAGTTTGTAATAACCTCTGATTAATTAACTTGTAATCTTAACACTGATAAGTTTATCGTAACCTCTGACAATTGAACTTCTGATCTAACTAACGGATATTCGTCTTCATCGATTAATGGTCACGGTTCAGCGCTTGTGCCAGCAGAGATTACTCAATCATGACTTTGATGTTAGCGGCCCCGGGGTGGGGGTCTGTTTGTGCTACTCTATAATCGCTGGGTGGGGGGTAGACAGGACCACGCATGATTTAGCTATTGTCATTGGAATCCCGTAGGCGTCAGTCAAGTATTGCAGCACCTTACGTCTAAGTTGTATTGCCTGCTCCGCCTGATTAAGCTTAGTGTTACATGAACTATGTTAGGCTTAGGGTTAAATGACCCGTGTCCGATGTAGAGGCTCTTATGATCCTATGTCTTACGTAGGAACCTACCGTTAATTGAACAATCATAACACAACAGTCCCAAACACCATAATAGCTACCGCTGCGCTGGATTAAACAATTCAATGAGCAAACGATCAAAGAAATAAAGACGTCATTCAGTTGGTTACACGTTTTGACGGACCACGTCATTAGTGACCCAGTGGGGGACGTCATTCTGGGTGACACGTGACGTAGAGCACGTGATAGGACTCGACCGATATTTGTACACAATTTACCCAACACCGACGAAAACAAGGGCCTGTGACATAAGGGCCTCGGTAAATAAGGCACTCGTCAGAATGGTTACAGACAAGAAAGCCTGACACAGTAAGCCCAACAATGAGCGACCCTCCCTCCCTCCACAAGACTAGCTAAAATGTGTCCCATCTAAAACGCTCCCGATAAAAAGAAATCATGTCCATATAAGCCCTGTCGAAAAGTTAACCCCCGCCACACATAATTTTTTTTAAAAAATAGTTGCCGTTAACCCTAACACTAACTCTAACCCCAGAGGCGGATAATGAATTGTTTTTATGTCATGCATTTTGATATTCAAAGGTCTAGGCATCAGAAAGTGGCGGGGTTTAACTTTTGGCACTGACACTTTTTAGATTAGTGGTGGGGCTTATCTGCACAAGATACATAAAAAGGTCTGAGTTATAAAATGTTCGACATCCCATAAATCTGTTCCTCAGTGCTTGCGGCAACCGGTTTCCATGATGTCTTTCACAGATCAGTTTGACGGAGACAATTTAGTCACTTGCTTTAAGTATCAACATCGGATAGGTCTCTCTCAGGACTCTCTCATCTTGTCCTCTCTCAGGAATCTCTCATCTTAAGTCCCAACACAGGATAGGTCTCTCTCAGTACTCTCTCATCTTTAGACCATCTCTGACATTTGGCTGGATGATACACTTAACCTTATAAGGTGGGCCAGTCAATGTTACGTCACTGGACTGTTTCCGTTTTCGTTAGATGTATCTCATTGACTGCTGGGGTAAGTAAAGTTGTCTTTTCGTCCTGAGGGCCCTAGGGGTAGTAGAGTTCACCTGCTTCTGTGACCTCGGCGTCCTAGGGGTAGTAGAGTTCACCTGTTTCTGTGACCTTCCTAGGGGCAGTAGACTTCACTTGTTTCTGTGACCTCGGCGTATGAAGGGATCGTGTGGTCAGCACTACGTCCAGCCGCCTCTAATATCCCTACCGTTAGTCAGATACCCATCAGAATTGGGCGGACTCAGGGGCGTGCTGCCAGCCAAGGATTATCTGTAAATTAAGTTTGTGTGCTGTGTTTACAATTCAGCCTGTTTTTCTATTTAAAAAGTTGTTTTTCTTTAGTGGGGAACAAGAAATTGAGAACCACTGTAATAAGACGCGAGTGGTGTAGGGCCTAGTGTATACAATACGTAAGAAACAACTCCAGCAGTGAAGGATATATCTACTTGAGCATTTGATGAAAGAAATTAAAAAATAAACCGCTCAAGCAGTTACGTATAGACCTACTTCAACCCTGATGAAAGAAATTTTAAAAATAAACAACTCCAAACGATAATCCTTCTCGATGAGGGCGTGTGTCAGAATGGGGGCGGGTGGAGGAGTGTTTGCGAGTCACGTGACGGGGTCTCGGCGGCGAGTTGTTGAAACGAGACACGAACATGGCGCGCGATGGCGGGATGAAACAGGGGAAGCAACCTGCGCCGCTACGCTGGAGTTGGTGCGGAGTTACGTCAACTTGCCACTGGCCCCACTCGCTATTTATGACGACAGAGATCTGGGTCACGTGTCAACAGTTGATATTTATAGAAACAATTTCACGCGGGGTAATTAAGGCCTCTGTTGATTTTTCGCGAAGTGTAGATTCGAAACGAAACAATAGTTATTTGTTGTTGCAGTATTTTTTTAACAAGGACTTGGTTACTTTTCTATTGACGGGCGCAGGTGGACGGTCAGATATTGGACGGCTATTACTAACACGGTAAGTGTCAGTCTTATTTCCTCATACCTGGGGCTATTTGAGATTATCACGTGACTAGACTTAAGTTGATGACTTATGGGGTCAAGTCAAGATTCTTTAACGTACCTCGACCTTCAACGTCGTGTATTGTGATGACAATACAACTAGTTGTGAATAGTTCATCAATATTTTTGAAAGTATTTTGTAACTGATTTTCATTTGTTTAACTTAACGGGTTTTATACAAGAACGAAACTAGTACCCTTGCATTACAAAACTCGGTCAGGCCCTAGAGGTGAAATAACGGGCTTTGAAAATTTAAAAGAAAAATACCGGCGACGTTTAACTGTTACTTAGAGTGTTTATAAGGAAAAAATTGTATTTCTCCTTTGAGCAGTATGGCTTTATTTTAAATGCTTAGGCATGTAGAGTGGAGTTTTTTTTTTAATTCAGATTTAAAAGAGAAAAATACTTTTGTTGACTTTACACGAAAATATGAAATTCTTTGTTTTTGCATTCAAGTAATTTTTTTTACTTTGTTTTTCTTGCGCTTAAGCGTTTTTTAGTGAGGTTAATACTTTCCATGCCAGGGAGGTTAATTCTTTCCATGCTAGGGAGGTTAATTCTTTCCATGCTAGGGAGGTTAATTCTTTCCATGCTAGGGAGGTTAATTCTTTCCATGCTAGGGAGGTTAATTCTTTCCATGCTAGGGAGGTTAATTCTTTCCATGCTAGGGAGGTTAATTCTTTCCATGCCAGGGAGGTTAATTCTTTCCATGCCAGGGAGGTTAATTCTTTCCATGCCAGGGAGGTTAATTCTTCCCAAACTTTGAACACATCCAGCTGGGCAGGGGAGATAAGCAATAAAATAATGGGAGATAACTCTGACGTTTTGATAAGATTACAAACTTTGCCACGCTCGCTAGTTCACACAAACATCAAACAAATCCAACAATAACTGGCTCAGTTAACCTTAAGTGTTGAACACAATCCGTCAATTACTGCATGAGTTAAACTTAAGTGTTGAACACAATCCGTCAATTATTGCATGAGTTAAACTTAAGTATTCAACACAAACCCAACCATAACTGATATAGTTAAACTTGAATGTTGAATAGAGCTCAACAATAACTGACTTACTTAACCCTTAGTATTCAACACAGCCCCACAATTACTGCATGGGTTAACCCTAAGTTTTCAACACTACCCGACTATGACCGCAGGAGTTAACCCTAAGTGTTGAACTTAACCCGCCAATTGTACAACGTTGAGTACAGCGAGTTATACCACACAGCTGCATGTTAAAAAATCTGGCGGTTATCTTGTAATGTTTTTTTTCTTGCCCAAATAGTCGGCTCGGGGGTCAGGCTTGCTGTGTGTGGTGAGCTGCCGTCTCCCTCTGTGTCACGTGATGTTTTTCTATGATGGGGTGGGGGTAGGGGGGAAGAACTTTTTTTCATTGACGACATTGCTGGAGCGTGGGAACATAGGCGTTTCAAAGCTTTTACGCGAAATTCTAACTCTCTTCAAGAACTAAAGTATGGCGTAAAATGCTAACTTTAAGAACCATCACATAAAATGCTGACTTGACTTCAAGAACTAAAGTATGACATGAAATGCTGACTTGCGTTTAAGAAACCATGACATAAATTGCTGACTTCCTTCAAAGAGCTAAAAATTGACGCAGAATCCCGACATCAGCTGAAAAATACTTGAGTTGTAAAGTTAAATTGTGGAATCTGGTAACAATAAATTGGTTTACCTTGAAACGAAATGCTTCAGTTTTCGTTAAACTGACATTAAATAAGCAATCCTAAAGGTTACTGCTAACATCCTAAAGGTTACTGCTAACGTCCTAAAGTTTAATGCAAGCATCATTTACTTTACTGCTAACATCCTAAAGTTTACTGCTAACATCCTAAAGTTTACTGCTAACATCCTAAAGTTTACTGCTAACATCCTAAAGTTTACTGCTAACATCCTAAAGTTTACTGCTAACGTCCTAAAGGTTACTGCTAACGTCCTAAAGGTTACTGCTAACATCCTAAAGTTTACTGCTAAATACTAAACTTTACTGCTAACGCCCTAAAGTTTACTGCTAACATCCTAAACTTTACTGCTAACGCCCTAAAGTTTACTGCTAACATCCTAAAGTTTACTGCTAACATCCTAAAGGTTACTGCTAACATCCTAAAGGTTACTGCTTACGTCCTAATCTTTACTGCTAAATCCTAAAGTTTACTGCTAACATCCTAAAGTTTACTGCTAACATCCTAAAGTTTACTGCTAACATCCTAAAGGTTACTGCTAACATCCTAAAGTTTACTGCTAACATCCTAAAGTGTACTGCTAACATCCTAAAGGTTACTGCTAACATCCTAAAGTTTAATGCTAACGTCCTAAAGGTTACTGCTAACATCTTAAAGTTTACTGCTAACATCCTAAAGTTAACTGGTAACATCTTAAAGTTTACTGCTAACATCCTAAAGTTTACTGCTAACATCCTAAACTTTACTGCTAACGCCCTAAAGTTTACTGCTAACATTTTAAAGTTTACTGCTAACATCCTAAAGTTTACTGCTAACGTCCTAAAGTTTACTGCTAACGTCCTAAAGTTTACTGCTAACATCCTAAAGTTTACTGCTAACGTCCTAAAGTTTACTGCTAACATCCTAAAGTTTACTGCTAACATCCTAAAGTTTACTGCTAACATCCTAAAGTTTACTGCTAACATCCTAAAGTTTACTGCTAACATCTTGAAGTTGCCCGCCACCTCACTAAATACAATTCTGTCCGCCATGTTGAATCTCATAACACAAGGCCCAATCAATACCACAGATGTCTTCTTACATTCATTTGCACATTGATTTTATACAATTGATTTAATAACAATAATTATTAGAAGCCTTAACAGCATCGGAAACAGCAAGACATTAAGATGTTTATCAGTTGTATGTGTATGTGACCCGCCTCAATCTCATCTAAACTCTACATACACGCAGGCCATGAGTATGTGAGTGTACAATCCTGTGTTTGGTAGATAACAGACACCAAACCTAGGCGTTACGACTTTAGTAGAGTCAGGATCATAACCCACCCAGACAAGCACTTTGGTAGACACAGGATCAAAACCCACCCAGACAAGCACTTTGGTAGACACAGGATCAAAACCACCCAGACAAGACTTTGGTAGACACAGGATCAAAACCACCCAGACAAGACTTTGGTAGACACAGGATCAAAACCCACCCAGACAAGCACTTTGGTAGACACAGGATCAAAACCCACCCAGACAAGCACTTTGGTAGACACAGGATCAAAACCCACCCAGACAAGCACTTTGGTAGACACAGGATCAAAACCACCCAGACAAGACTTTGGTAGACACAGGATCAAAACCCACCCAGACAAGCACTTTGGTAGACACAGGATCAAAACCCACCCAGACAAGCACTTTGGTAGACACAGGATCAAAACCACCCAGACATGACTTTTGTAGTGACATGATCATCGCCATTGCCCATGACTAGCACTAGTTCACCAGCACTGTACCCCCATTGCCCATGACTAGCACTTGTGTCTTCTTTAGACCCAGTGCTTTCACCCCCCGCACAGGTTGCTGACGAACCTGATGAAAAGATTTTTTTTCCTTACTGAACTAGTCATGCGTGACCACTTGCATCATTCGCAGTTCAAAGGTCGCTTTCCCTCTTCACACATCAGACACGGTGGATAAGGAAACTTGACATACACGGTGGATAAGGAAACTTGACATACACAGTGGATAGGGAATCTTGACATACACGGTGGATAGGGAATCTTGACAGACACGGTGGATAAGGAAACTTGACAGACATGGTGGATAGGGAATCTTGACAGACACGGTGGATAAGGAAACTTGAAAGACACGGTGGATAAGGAAACTTGACAGACACGGTGGATAGGGAAACTTGACAGACACGATGGATAGGGAAACTTGACAGACACGGTGGATAGGGAAACTTGACAGACATGGTGGATAGGGAAACTTGACAGACACGGTGGATAGGGAAACTTGACAGACACGGTGGATAGGGAAACTTGACAGACACGGTGGATAGGGAACCTTGACAGACACGGTGGATAGGGCACCTTGAGACCAGCAACTCTGTGACCTTTCTGCACCGTGATTTGATGAGCACAGAAATAGCTAATATACTCGACTTGATTTCAAACAGGTTTTTACAACTTCCTGAGAGATGAGATTAAAAACAGTACTCACACTTCAAAGATAAACTGGGAACAATAACAGTAAAAAAATGGAGGTCACAATAGCCTAATGCCAACCCTATATTTGGGTTATGAAATTACAAACCTTGCGTATTAGGCTGGATATAAATAAAATAATCATTCAATTTACCCTCATTCGGTTGGGGCTTGCTGGAATGTTCGTGTACTCCAGTTCCGTCTGTCAGTTTCTGGAAGAAAACAACAACAAGACAAATGATAAAGTACTACTTTAAGTAGAGTTAAAGCAACAGTTCGCATTGTGACAGGACACAGCATCCCCCCCCCCTTCCCACCCTACCCCATCACGACCCAGAGCGTGAGAACAAGCAGCTGGTAGAATTCTTTAAAGATCTGGTTTTTGAATTACTGGTTCTACGTACAGCCGGCCGCGTTTGTAGACTGGCGCCATTTTGTCTGGTCACGTGATGTCCGCCTACACGATAACGTGACGCATGCTGCCTGCTCACGTGATTTTTTGTTGCTAATCACGTGATGCTACACGAACCCCCGAGATAGGCTAACCATTACATCTTCCCATCCGTCAAACGTAGACTCGAGTTTATTATAACTTTAAAAAAATAATTTCCTACGTAGGCGCTTTTGTCAAAGTTCCAAAAAATTTTTTTTTTGTAATGTGGAAATCCATTGTTCCGAGTTCAAATAAAAGTCAAATCAAAGGGACATTAAGAGATTCCTAGTTGAAGTTCTAACGGTTACCTGTTTGTGTTTTGTTTTATAAAAACCCGTGAAACTTAATGATGTTTTCACAGAAACAACAATAGAGAATTTTTTTTTAATTCCAAAGTAAAAATGTTATGCTAATTCTTTATATTCAGGGTTTAACTTTGACCGATAACAATCGAATATGTCCACATACATATAGTCAGCATATTTCATAAACGTCGACATATTTGTAATTCCCAACACAGAGTAAACTTTATGCATGCTGGTTGTCAAGAGTTGTAGTGTATGTGAACACATTGTCATATGCTTTGTGAAGATGTGAGCATTTGTCCACATACACATGTCACACATAGTACGTGTGATACACATAGGGAGGCGGTGCGTATGGCACACAACTATATGTGGTACACACATACAATCATACACTTAAGTATTGTGTTAATCCCTTCTCCCTCCTTCCCCATACGTGTCTTATTCTCTCCACCCCCTCTCCCCATACATAATATTGATGTGTTAGTCACGCCCCCTCCCCCCCCCCCCCCTCACCCCATCCAAGTCTACCTGAACCAATACGGCGACATAAAACAACTGCATCGGGAGATATGTAAATTTACCTTGAACAATGTCCTAAAAAAGGGAGACAACAAAATCGGTTAGACAAGGGCGAGAATCTGACACATTAGCAGCAAAAAGGTTCGTGTCAATAGACTAAAATATGCAAATTTCATGAAATACGTCTAGAGCTTGATTTCTGTTGTTCTTGATTGTCATGTTTGCGATATTAACTCACCACCCTCCCCCACCCCCTTTTTTTTTAAAAATTGTTTACCTCCATCGAACATTGATTCCTTTGAAATATGAAACAACAAACATTCCCCCTTTCCCCTCCAGCATAAAAAAACCACAAGGACCTTTCAAGTATTTAAATGTCCCACAGCGACTCCCCACGCTATAGATCACTTATGCAGAGAAGGCTGTGAATAGTTGCAAAATCATTGGGCATGGCAGGGGGCGCTGATACCTTGAGAAGTATTCACGTTATTCGGGCATGGCGAGTTTAACTATAAAACATTTTCATTACATAATTTAACCAGCTTTATAACGCAGTTTTAAATAGGCTTCCATTCCATGTTGCGATATCATTACCCCCCCCCCCCCACACACATTCACAAAATGCCGCTAGACCGCATACATCGTTGGTAGATGCTAAACTTCATCAAAACACACAACAACATTATATCCATTTACACGTGTTATTTGATTGAAAGCAAATGTATCACGGACAGTCCTATCTCAAAGCACTTGACTGAAAGTTACAAAACGTTACAGGGCAGATTTAGTATCTTAAGTAACAAGGTTTTGAAATTCAATGCTTCTTTCCGCAATGATAGTTCTGCTGTTTTAGTGCGGTGTATATCTAAAAATAAGCCTTTAACCCTCATCCGTGTTTTGAAACTGTGTTCATTTTAATTCTTATCCGTGTCTTGAAACTGTGTTAATTCTCTGTAATCTTGTGTTGTTGCAGCCTGTGTTTATTATTAGTAATGATGTGTTGTTGCTGCGTATGAAGCAAATGTTTTGGCATCGTCGTCATGTGTGTCAAATATGTGTCATACACAGGTGTTATGTATGTGCCATTCACATGTTTTATGTATGTGTCATTCGCATGTTTTATGTATGTGTCATTTACATGTGTTATGTATGTTTCATTCACATGTGTTATGTATGTGTCATTCACGCATGAAGAGTTCGTAAATTTATGAACATGCATTGTTCACGCTTCATATATTTACTGTTCATATCCTTGTTTACACATCACATACTTAATATAGACGTCTGTAGTTACACATCACACATACTCGGAATCTTTAGGCGGATATTTTCTTAGAGTTAAGGTATTGTAACACATGAGCAGATAATTGTGCAATAAAACCATTGGGTTGTGGAAAAGGAATTGGATTGTGAAAGAAAAACATATGGGAAATATAGGCACATGATTGTGAACCATAGGCACATGATAGTGAAAGAAATGTATATGATCGTGAAAGAACTGTATATGATTGTGAAAGACATGTATATGATTGTGAAGTGAAAGACATGTGTATGATTATGAAAGAACTGTATATGATTGTGAAAGAACTGTATATGATTGTGAAAGACATGTATATGATTGTGAAAGAAATGTATATGATTGTGAAAGAAATGTATATGATTGTGAAAGACAGGCTAGCGACATTTAGTTTTTCTGAACCGTCTCTTGCCATTAGAGTACAGGGATGGTGGGAGACAAACAGGGAAGTTGATTTACACGCGGTCAGTGATCCGTGACGTGATTGGTTTCTGGGGACCTTAAGGTAGGGAATTGGGGAATGCTAGTGTACCGGCAGTGATGCTAGTTTACCGGCAGTGATGCCAGTTTACCGGCAGTGATGCCAGTTTACCGGCAGTGATGCCAGTTTACCGGCAGTGATGCCAGTTTACCGGCAGTGATGCCAGTTTACCGGCAGTGATGCCAGTTTACCGGCAGTGGTGCCAGTTTACCGGCAGTGATGCCAGTTTACCGGCAGTGATGCCAGTTTACCGGCAGTGGTGCTAGTTTACCGGCAGTGGTGCTAGTGTGCCGGCAGTGGTGCTAGTTTACCGGCAGTGATGCTAGTTTACCGGCAGTGATGCCAGTTTACCGGCAGTGATGCCAGTTTACCGGCAGTGGTGCTAGTTTACCGGCAGTGGTGCTAGTGTACCGGCAGTGATGCTAGTTTACCGGCAGTGATGCCAGTTTACCGGCAGTGATGCCAGTTTACCGGCAGTGGTGCTAGTTTACCGGCAGTTGTGCTAGTGTGCCGGCAGTGGTGCTAGTGCACTGGCAGTATCGCTCGTTTACAGGCATTGATGCTAGTTTACCGGCAGTGATCCTAGTTTACAGGCAGTGATGCTAGTTTATCGGCAGTAGAACTAGTTTACCGGCAGTAGAGCTAGTTTACCGGCAGTAGAGTTCGTTTACCGGCAGTAATGGTAATTTACCGGTAGTGCTACTAGTTTACCGGCAGTAAAGCTAGCTTACCGGCAGTGATACAAGTTTGCCGCTATTTGGTCGGCATTACAACTAGTTTACAGGCAGTAATACTAATTTACCGGCAGTTCTGTGAATTATGTTAGTTTACCGGCCCATTCCAATGCCGTATACAATTCTGCAAATGACAGAATGAGTCTGTTTATGGTCTGATCACCAGGCTCACACTATCGAATCTATTCTGAAACCTTCGCACTCTCTTTTTTCTATTTCCAAAAGTCCGTCTGATCTGAAGCGACAATTTATCAGACAAAGAAAGATTTATTTTTTACAGAATTGTCCAATTTTGGGATAGAGATTTAATCGATTCCCGTCTAAAAAGGTTATTTCGAGTTGCCTACCCTATCTACGCCTAAAATCGGGATTTATCTACCCTGAAACTTGAAGCGTCCCCATTACATCAACAGAACTTCTTGCGTGGCCTTCATTTTTTGCGCTTCGGAAATTTTAATGGAATTTTTGTTTCGCTTTTTGTTCTTTCTTTTTTTTTTTTAAATGTTGTCTTTTCGCCTTGGAGTTTATGGCTTGGTTGTATATGTATGGCCAGTGCAATTTTTCTGGTCTGGTTTTACATGTATGGCCCAGCAGTGTTTATGGCCAAGTTTTATATATATGGCCTGGAGGGCCACACAGGGAGGGGTATAATCTCTCAGTATAAGAAAAGTATAAACAATCATAGATCAAGCTAGGCAGTATTTGTTTCCGTGCTGGAATTGTTTTTCCTGAGTTGTTAATTAACCCTCTCGTGGCTGCTAACCTTCACTACATCCCACAAATGTTTAACCCTCTCATGGCTGGCTACCAACCTTCACTACATCCCACAAATGTTTAACCCTCTCATGGCTGGCTACCAACCTTCACTACATCCCACAAATGTTTAACCCTCTCATGGCTGGCTACCAACCTTCACTACATCCCACAAATGTTTAACCCTCTCGTGGCTACCAACCTTCACTACATCCCACAAATGTTTAACCCTCTCATGGCTGGCTACCAACCTTCACTACATCCCACAAATGTTTAACCCTCTCGTGGCTGGCTACCAACCTTCACTACATCCCACAAATGTTTAACCCTCTCATGGCTGGCTACCAACCTTCACTACATCCCACAAATGTTTAACCCTCTCGTGGCTACCAACCTTCACTACATCCCACAAATGTTTAACCCTCTCATGGCTGGCTACCAACCTTCACTACATCCCACAAATGTTTAACCCTCTCGTGGCTACCAACCTTCACTACATCCCACAAATGTTTAACCCTCTCGTGGCTACAACAAAACCTTCACTACATCCCACAAATGTTTAACCCTCTCGTGGCTACCAACCTTCACTACATCCCACAAATGTTTAACCCTCTCATGGCTGGCTACCAACCTTCACTACATCCCACAAATGTTTAACCCTCTCGTGGCTGGCTACCAACCTTCACTACATCCCACAAATGTTTAACCCTCTCATGGCTGGCTACCAACCTTCACTACATCCCACAAATGTTTAACCCTCTCATGGCTGGCTACCAACCTTCACTACATCCCACAAATGTTTAACCCTCTCGTGGCTACCAACCTTCACTACATCCCACAAATGTTTAACCCTCTCGTGGCTACAACAAAACCTTCACTACATCCCACAAATGTTTAACCCTCTCGTGGCTACCAACCTTCACTACATCCCACAAATGTTTAACCCTCTCGTGGCTACAACAAAACCTTCACTATATCCCACAAATGTTTAACCCTCTCGTGGCTACAACAAAACCTTCGCTACATCCCACAAATGTTTAACCCTCTCGTGGCTACAACAATACCTTCACTACATCCCACAAATGTTTAACCCTCTCGTGGCTACCAACCTTCACTACATCCCACAAATGTTTAACCCTCTCATGGCTGGCTACCAACCTTCACTACATCCCACAAATGTTTAACCCTCTCGTGGCTACAACAAAACCTTCACTATATCCCACAAATGTTTAACCCTCTCGTGGCTACAACAATACCTTCACTACATCCCACAAATGTTTAACCCTCTCGTGGCTACAACAATACCTTCACTACATCCCACTACTGTTTAACCCTCTTGTCACTGTCCCCACAATAAAAGCATCTCTGACTACTAAACAGTTAACCCAGCCGCAACAGCGCCCTCTTCATTTTAATGCTGCCACACTGCACGTCCTTGCTTACAGAAATAGATTCTCTAGTGTGACCATAACGTATCATCGATTCCCCTAGACAGACCCACGTGACCAGCTGTTAAATAATTCCTCTACACAGGCCTACACAGTACTTGTCAAACGAGCGATGTCTCGCCTCAGTAGGTACGTAGTCTTACGTCATAGAACTGATTGCCAGTGACAGAGGAGATGACTGGGTAACGAGGACGAAGAATTCAATAACTACTGAATGTTTAATTGACTGTCATGGCACTAAGTGCTGACTATTGTTTGAAGTTTGTCGTTCTTCAGTGCGTGGTACCACATACCTACACTATGACTTCTATGAATTATTATATAGCCCTCTATTGTCGTCTCCCTGGTACTTCATACCAGGTCGCCACCCAGCTCCAGCCCACACGAATGGTTATACATCAACACTCCCACCCAACGTTAGCCTATACCTCCATTCCCCACCCTCTCCGCGTGAGCCTACACCACCCCCCCCCCAACATGAGCCTACTACAGTCCTCACACCCCCTGCGTGAACCTACACCATTCCTCACCCCCCTCTCTCCAACGTGAGCCCCCACCAGTGCTACACCCCACCCCTCCAACGTGAGCCCCCACCAGTGCTACACCCCACCCCTCCAACGTGAGCCCCCACCAGTGCTACACCCCACCCCTCCAACGTGAGCCCCCACCAGTGCTACACCCCACCCCCCCCCAACGTGAACCTACACCAGTGCTACACCCCACCCCTCCAACGTGAGCCCCCACCAGTGCTACACCCCACCCCTCCAACGTGAGCCCCCACCAGTGCTACACCCCACCCCTCCAACGTGAGACCCCACCAGTGCTACACCCCACCCCTCCAACGTGAGCCCCCACCAGTGCTACACCCCACCCCTCCAACGTGAGACCCCACCAGTGCTACACCCCACCCCTCCAACGTGAGCCCCCACCAGTGCTACACCCCATCCCTCCAACGTGAGACCCCACCAGTGCTACACCCCACCCCTCCAACGTGAGCCCCACCAGTGCTACACCCCACCCCTCCAACGTGAGCCCCCACCAGTGCTACACCCCACCCCTCCAACGTGAGCCCCCACCAGTGCTACACCCCACCCCTCCAACGTGAGACCCCACCAGTGCTACACCCCACCCCTCCAACGTGAGCCCCCACCAGTGCTACACCCCACCCCTCCAACGTGAGCCCCCACCAGTGCTACACCCCACCCCTCCAACGTGAGACCCCACCAGTGCTACACCCCACCCCTCCAACGTGAGCCCCCACCAGTGCTACACCCCACCCCCCCCCCCCAACGTGAGCCCCCACCAGTGCTACACCCCACCCCACCAACGTGAGCCCCCACCAGTGCTACACCCCACCCCTCCAACGTGAGCCCCCACCAGTGCTACACCCCACCCCTCCAACGTGAGCCCCCACCAGTGCTACACCCCACCCCTCCAACGTGAGACCCCACCAGTGCTACACCCCACCCCTCCAACGTGAACCTACACCAGTGCTACACCCCACCCCTCCAACGTGAGCCCCCACCAGTGCTACACCCCACCCCTCCAACGTGAGACCCCACCAGTGCTACACCCCACTCCTCCAACGTGAACCTACACCAGTGCTACACCCCACCCCTCCAACGTGAACCTACACCAGTGCTACACCCCACCCCTCCAACGTGAACCTACACCAGTGCTACACCCCACCCCTCCAACATGAGCCCCCACCAGTGCTACACCCCACCCCCCCCCAACGTGAACCCCCACCAGTGCTACACCCCACCCCCCCCCCAACGTGAACCCCCACCAGTGCTACACCCCACCCCTCCAACGTGAACCTACACCAGTGCTACACCCCACCCCCCCAACGTGAACCCCCACCAGTGCTACACCCCACCCCTCCAACGTGAGCCCCCACCAGTGCTACACCCCACCCCTCCAACGTGAGCCCCCACCAGTGCTACACCCCACCCCTCCAACGTGAGCCCCCACCAGTGCTACACCCCACCCCTCCAACGTGAGCCCCCACCAGTGCTACACCCCACCCCTCCAACGTGAAACTACACCAGTGCTACACCCCACCCCTCCAACGTGAGCCCCCACCAGTGCTACACCCCACCCCCCCCCAACGTGAACCTACACCAGTGCTACACCCCACCCCCCCCCCAACGTGAACCTACACCAGTGCTACACCCCATCCCCCCCAACGTGAACCTACACCAGTGCTACACCCCACCCCTCCAACGTGAGCCCCCACCAGTGCTACACCCCACCCCTCAAACGTGAGCCCCCACCAGTGCTACACCCCACCCCCCCCCTCCCAACGTGAACCCCCACCAGTGCTACACCCCACCCCTCCAACGTGAGCCCCCACCAGTGCTACACCCCACCCCTCCAACGTGAGACCCCACCAGTGCTACACCCCACCCCCCCCCCCCCAACGTGAGACCCCACCAGTGCTACACCCCACCCCCCCCCCCCAACGTGAGCCCCCACCAGTGCTACACCCCACCCCTCCAACGTGAGCCCCCACCAGTGCTACACCCCACCCCTCCAACGTGAGACCCCACCAGTGCTACACCCCACCCCTCCAACGTGAGACCCCACCAGTGCTACACCCCACCCCTCCAACGTGAGACCCCACCAGTGCTACACCCCACCCCTCCAACGTGAGCCCCCACCAGTGCTACACCCCACCCCTCCAACGTGAGACCCCACCAGTGCTACACCCCACCCCTCAAACGTGAGCCCCCACCAGTGCTACACCCCACCCCCCCCCCCCAACGTGAACCCCCACCAGTGCTACACCCCACCCCTCCAACGTGAGCCCCCACCAGTGCTACACCCCACCCCTCCAACGTGAGACCCCACCAGTGCTACACCCCACCCCCCCCCCCCCCCAACGTGAGACCCCACCAGTGCTACACCCCACCCCCCCAACGTGAGCCCCCGCCAATGCTACACCCCACCCCCCCCCCTCCAACGTGAGCCCCCACCAGTGCTACACCCCACCCATCCCTCTAGAGCTAATGTGTAACTTGAGTCCTTATACAGGTTGTAAACTGACACAGTAATGACAACATTTCATCTGAAACCTGTTTAGCTCATTTTTAATACATTTTGTATTGATTAATTAGCCATTACAATTTCCTAGCTCTATAATTTACTTCTTCTAAGTTGGTCCCAATGCTTTTAACCACTCCACTAAGCCTAACCAGTCTCAAAGGAAAAGTCCACCTTGTCCTTTTAATAACAGCCGTAGTGTGTCTATTGTTTCGACTATTTCGACTACTGTGCAAGAGCAAACTGTCGGTTATTGTATAGATCGTCGGTAATTTTTATTTAACTCTGGTGGGTCGGAACTCATACGTTGTGCACGTTCGAACATCGCTATATATGGGCACTATGTTGATTTGTTTTTATTTATAGCGAAGTATTTAGGACCATGATCTGCGTCATAAGGCCATGAAGTACTGCGTCTTGTCAATGTCTAGGCCATAACCTACGTCATAAGGCCATGACCTACGCCATAAAGCCATGACCTACGCCATAAAGCCATGACCTACGTCATAGGGCCATGACCTACGTGTCTCAAACACATAAAGATTTTAAAACCAACATAATTTTAAAATCTCGCCCATGCCAATTTAAAAAGTTGAAAAGCCCACCCAGTGAAGGCCAGCAGCCAGGCATATGTCTGCGAGTCGCCGATAATTCTTGTAGCGATTCACATCACATCTGGAAGTAATGTCTCAGGGAAAGTACACAACAGTAGGCTCTGTTGTTGACCTCCCTAGCAACCTAGTACAGTATTCGATTACTTAACACTAACTCAACACACATGACTGTGAACTTGGGTCCAATATTAAAATATTGAAACTCAACGATCGAACCTTCTAGAAACTGCGGATTGACTTGTTTGTACCATCACGTGACTGACAACACATCCAATGCTTTCCTAGCCCCTACCAACATTTCCACCTCTTGCTGATGTCTCCCCATATTAGTCAGCCCATTTTAAAGTCTGATTTCCCTCCATATTATCTGGGAATTTTTGTAGTTTGGTGACAGAAAACGTGTCACAATGTAACAATATCTCTGGTCGTTTGACCACTGTTCTGACCTAGGTACCGGGTTCACTATTTACTAAACCTATAAAATAGTTTGATGTATAGTTCTAGATCTAGCTATCGTTCACTTTATTGTATTAACCAATTCGACCTATGTGTACGAATTCAACAACACAACCCAACTAACAAACTCACCATCCCAGGGGCTCTGAACTAAGTCTATCCTAATCCTAACCTTACAAGCTAGACGTAACAACATCTGGACTTACTATTGTACACTACGACATCGTTTGAAAGGCATTAAGCTCAGTCATGGCAACACTTGTTATGTTAGATTTAATGTATACACACATGCACACAATCACACACACATGCACAAAATCACACACACATGCACAAAATCATACACACATGCACACAATCACACACACATGCACACAATCACACACACGTGCACACAATCACAAACACATGCACATAATAACACACATGCACACACACTATCATGTAAAATGATATAGCGGCGTGTCGTTACATTGTCACGATACACACGATACAGTTACAGTAAACTTGATACAAGTACACAAGGTGTAACCATTGACTTGATGAGGTGATGTGTTGTGACCATAACTCATAGTAACCGTATAACAGTTGATATGGTCATGTGTTGTTACCATAGTAACCGTATAACAGTTACACAGTTGTTACGGTGATGTGTTGTTTCCATAGTAACCATTTTACAGTTGTACAGTTGATATGGTGATGTGTTGTTACCATAGTAACCGTTTAACAATTGTACAGTTCATATGGTCATGTGTTGTTACCAGATTAACCGTTTTAAAACTGCACAGAGTACCCATTGACCAATCGATCTGACCATGTATTGACCCTCCCACTTAGCTGACTCAGCAGTTCACATTTTGTTATGATCTTACCGAAACCACAGGTGCCCACATTATTTCCGATATTTCTCATGCACTTAACTATCAATCAAAGTCTCAAGTTTCGTCTTGTGGTGGAACAACGACGTGTTTAGAGCTAAACTGGAAGTATCATCTGCCACTGGGGAGTCTGAACCTACTGAAGCAGCGACACTTAGAGTTATTATTCCTGGAACATCCGGTTCATAGTCAGCAGACCCAGACACCATTCGGCTAGAACAGGAAGACATTAAATAACAAAAAAACTGCAATCATACAATCACCCTCCACCCCCACCCCCACCCTGATTTAATATCGCGTACTTGTATGACCTCAATGCACTGCGTTACGAAATGACCTATCACCTTCCACCTTCTTCCCCGCCCGAGTTAAAAATAAATTTACCTACACAATCAGCTTTTTGCCCTCTAAAGTTTCACACCTACCTTTAAAAATCTGGTTTATCTTTTAATGTTGAGCTTTACCAGTAAATCAAAACTTTATAACTCGTCTTGTCAGAAATTTGTTTTTTGACTTCTTTGAATTCAGGCTTGGTCGATGCTCCGGCATAGGCAAAGGTAATTGTTGTATTTTTTTGTGTAGGCCTATATGGTGATGTGTTTGTTTATGTGTGTATGCGTGCAGATATAAATATGCATGCGATTGTGGATTGTAGTGCTGCGAATGTGTATATGTTTATATGTTTATGTGAGTGAAACAACAAATCAGTTTGTAAAACAATGACAGATCAAGAATGTCTTGTTTGTTGATCATACACCCTTATCTTAATCTTAACCCAGACGCTGTACTAGTCCTGACCCAGGGGCTACCATAACACTAACGCTTACATGACCCTGACCCAGGGGCTACCAACACTAACGCTTACATGACCCTGACCCAGGGGCTACCATAACACTAACGCTTAAATGACCCTGGTCCAGCCGCAATGTTGACCCTGATTTTTCCTCACACTATCCCTAAACATTGGTCAGCCCTTAACTTACTGATTGGCTATCCAGAGGCCGTGGGTCGTCCTTTACCCAACACATCGACTATCCAGAGGCCGTAGGTCTGCCTTTACCCTACACATCGACTATCCAGAGGCCGTGGGTCGTCCTTTACCCTACACATCGGCTATCCAGAGGCCGTAGGTCTGCCTTTACCCTACACATCGGCTACCCAGAGTCCGTAGGTCTGCCTTTACCCTACACATCGGCTACCCAGAGGCCGTAGGTCTGCCTTTACCCTACACATCGGCTACCCAGAGTCCGTAGGTCTGCCTTTACCCTACACATCGGCTACCCAGAGGCCGTAGGTCTGCCTTTACCCTACACATCGGCTATCCAGAGGCCGTAGGTCTGCCTTTACCCTACACATCGGCTATCCAGAGGCCGTAGGTCTGCCTTTACCCTACACATCGGCTATCCAGAGTCCGTATGTCTGCCTTTACTCATCGGCTATCCAGAGACCGAAGGTCTGCCTTTAACCTACACATCGGCTATCCAGCGGCGATCAAACAAACAAACAAAAACACAGTTAATTGCTTGCTTGCTTCAACACGAAATCGATATTATTTTATCAAAATCTTTTAACAGGTTTCAAATGTGCAGCAACGCGAATAAAAACAGGCTGTGTGTTTTTGTTTTTAATCGTTTGAGTTTTAACCTAAAGGCAACATCAAAGGCTTGTAAAGGGTAATAACGAACACGCTATGTAGTTGGTGTGTGTAGAATATAACCAAAGGACAGATTAACCGACAACTTCAGTCATGGGCAAATCAGCATTGGCCTCATGTTTACCATTGTGTTACTAAATCAACCGGGAGTGATCTCCCCTAAACTTTCTCGAATATTCTTATATAAAACAACAGGGGATGGGAACTCGAGATATAGACATGAATTTTAATCCATTTTAAATACTTAAACTTTTTAAAATGGAATAAAATCTCGTGGAAAAAGAATTGCACACCAAGAGAACGCCAAATAAAGATGTGCATAATAGTGCGCAATATTATTAGTACTTCATAAATTTACATGCGTTTTTTGAGAAATTGGAAATAAAGTAAATTACCACTTCCGATCAACGGAAATTACTCAAAATTTGATAGAAGATAGAGAATTAGATCATTTACGTACATGTGGAATTTTATTTATCTATCTGAAATAGTACTCAAGTTAAAGGCTTTTGAAAAATTCAAAGTAAAAACGTACCGCTTCCGGTTATCGGAAATCGCTCAAAAGTTGAAACGGATTTTTTAAAAATAAAATACTTATATATGAAATTTCATCAACCTAACCCTAACAGTACTCAAGTTATCGTGTTTACACATACACACACACACACGCGCGCACACACATACACACACACACACACACAGACATACGGACAAGATTGCAAAACTATGTTTTTCCGACTCAGGGAGGTGTAAAACGTCGAGATTTGCAAAAATCTCGCTTTTTTTGCACGATTACAATACTTTCTCTATACTTCGTATATACGAGAAAGTAAAAACAACTGTAGTAAGGCTTTAGTTTAGCGAGAAGTTGTAGATAGTTTCAGCATGATTATTCTATGGTGTGTGTTTAATTAGGACATAATTAAGGCAGACATGATGGTCCTTAAAGTAAAATTCAACTGATTTTTTTGACCTAGCAAGTGGGAAGAATGTCGCTATATGTTTAGCAAGTTCTGTTGGATGAAGTCAAGGGGGACGGGCGCATGAATGGAACTCAAGACTTCCGGTTCACCTGTAGTATACTCTCGTACCCAACCACTCGTCCCGTGTTTTATGGTCTAGAAGTGTTTGTTCTTTTGGCTAGAGTGAATGGTTTCTTCATCGATACACCAACATCACATTTTACGGTAGCTACAAACACATGGCAAACGGAACGTAGCTTTAACTTGGCATCACCATTTTTTTCAACACAAGTTTTCACATAGTTTTTCAATCAACAGACTTTCTAAAAATTAAAAACAAGCAATAAAAAATTAATTGCATGTTTAAGAAACTTTAATGACGGTATAATTAAGATTTTTTTTTTGCGCCGTGCCTCAAGGTCAACAAGCATTTTCGATCTTACGTAACTAGGTCGTGTGGTTGTAGCTAGGTCGTGTGGTTGTAACTAGGTCGTGTGGTTCTAGCTAGGTCGTGTGGTTGTAACTAGGTCGTGTGGCTCTAACTAGGTCGTGTGGTTGTAACTAGGTCGTGTGGTTGTAACTAGGTCGTGTGGTTGTAACTAGGCCGTGTGGCTCTAGCTAGGTCGTGTGGTTCTAGCTAGGTCGTGTGGTTCTAGCTAGGTCGTGTGGTTGTAACTAGGTCGTGTGGTTGTAACTAGGTCGTGTGGTTGTAACTAGGTCCTGTGGCTCTAGCTAGGTCGTGTGGTTGTAACTAGGTCGTGTGGTTGTAACTAGGTCGTGTGGTTCTAGCTAGGTCGTGTGGTTCTAGATAGGTCGTGTGGTTGTAACTAGGTCGTGTGTTTGTAACTAGGTCGTGTGGCTCTAACTAGGTCGTGTGGCTCTAACTAGGTCGTGTGGTTGTAAATAGGTCGTATGGTTGTAACTAGGTCGCGTGGTTCTAACTGTAGTGTTGCTCTAACTAGGTCGTGTGGTTGTGACTAGGTCGTGTGTTTCTAGTCTAATTAGGTCGTGTGGTTCTAGCTAGGTCGTGTGGTTCTAACTAGGTCGTGTGGTTCTAGCTAGGTCGCGCGGCTCTAACTAGGTCGTGTGGCTCTAGCTGTTTTGGGGCTCTATTCATATACAGCTACTTCATAAAATCTAAATTCCATACTCAGATACAAGTTGTAGTTGATCAAGATAAATCTCCAATCAACTTCACGGCTTATCGCGTCATCCACCCTCTCATTATTTTTTTTTCTATTACTGGTAGACCGATCCACGTTATGTTGGACTGTCCCACACGACAGACGCGATCTGTCGGACGACTTCACATTGATGGGGCGGGGGGGGGGGGGGTGATTTGTGTGGATGACATCAAGTATATGACAGATAGCTCACTGGAAGATTCAATGTTAGACTTAAAAGTCGGGTAGCTAAATGCACGGTTTAACGTTGAGCATTCCGAAATTCTCGGATAGTTAAATGCTTGGTTTAACGTTGAACATTCCGAAATTCTCCGATAGCTAAATGCAGATTGTAACGTTCGACCAAGATCAATTCTCTAACAGGTTAAATATTTAAAATATGGCTCCATCTTGCCTGGTAGACAATAGATAGAAGTGAATACTTTAGGACGCTTAACAGTGGATAAAGTGATAGTCTGTTGTCTCTCTCTCTCTCTCTCTCTCTCTCTCTCTCATATATATATATATATATATATATATATATATATATATATATATATATATATATATATATATATATATATATATATATATATATATATATATACATATAAACTAGACATGAAACCATTTACCAGTCCGACTGAACATAAGTATGAGCACAGATTAGCCCAATTAAAGTTTGGTGAGTGAAATATTGGCTGTTGTAAAAACCGTTTTCTTGCAAGACATTTGATCCGCTCACCCCTAACGCAAACAGCGCAACTAACTCGTCTTATCTGTCGGGGTGGATTCAACACAACACTTCTAGAACTGAGGGGTGGGGGGTCTCACAACACATCTAGAACTGAGGGGTGGGGGGTTATACAACACTTCTAGAACTGAGGGGTGGGGGGTCTCACAACACATCTAGAACTGAGGGGTGGGGGGTTATACAACACTTCTAGAACTGAGGGGTGGGGGGGGGGGGTTATACAACACTTCTAGAACTGAGGGGTGGGGGGTCTCACAACACTTCTAGAACTGATGGGTGGGGGGTCTCACAACACTTCTAGAACTGAGGGGTGGGGGGTTATACAACACTTCTAGAACTGAGGGGTGGGGGGGGGGGTTATACAACACTTCTAGAACTGAGGGGTGGGGGGTCTCACAACACTTCTAGAACTGAGGGGTGGGGGGGGGGGTCTCACAACACTTCTAGAACTGATGGGTGGGGGGTCTCACAACACTTCTAGAACTGATGGGTGGGGGGTCTCACAACACTTCTAGAACTGATGGGTGGGGGGTCTCACAACACTTCTAGAACTGAGGGGTGGGGGGTCTCACAACACTTCTAGAACTGATGGGTGGGGGGTCTCACAACACTTCTAGAACTGAGGGGTGGGGGGTCTCACAACACATCTAGAACTGAGGGGTGGGGGGTCTCACAACACTTCTAGAACTGAGGGGTGGGGGGTCTCACAACACATCTAGAACTGAGGGGTGGGGGGGGGGTCTCACAACACTTCTAGAAAACACATCTAGAACTGAGGGGTGGGGGGTCTCACAACACATCTAGAACTGAGGGGTGGGGGGGGGGGGGGGTTATACAACACTTCTAGAACTGATGGGTGGGGGGTCTCACAACACTTCTAGAACTGAGGGGTGGGGGGGGGGGGTCTCACAACACTTCTAGAACTGAGGGGTGGGGGGGGGGGGTCTCACAACACTTCTAGAACTGATGGGTGGGGGGTCTCACAACACTTCTAGAACTGATGGGTGGGGGGTCTCACAACACTTCTAGAACTGAGGGGTGGGGGGGGGGGGTCTCACAACACTTCTAGAACTGAGGGGTGGGGGGGGGGGGGGTCTCA
This sequence comes from Physella acuta, assembly GCF_028476545.2. Taxonomy (NCBI): domain Eukaryota; kingdom Metazoa; phylum Mollusca; class Gastropoda; family Physidae; genus Physella; species Physella acuta. The sequence goes on from NW_026733251.1 coordinate 127,328, forward strand.
CAACACTTCTAGAACTGATGGGTGGGGGGTCTCACAACACTTCTAGAACTGATGGGTGGGGGGTCTCACAACACTTCTAGAACTGATGGGTGGGGGGTCTCACAACACTTCTAGAACTGAGGGGTGGGGGGTCTCACAACACTTCTAGAACTGATGGGTGGGGGGTCTCACAACACTTCTAGAACTGAGGGGTGGGGGGTCTCACAACACATCTAGAACTGAGGGGTGGGGGGTCTCACAACACTTCTAGAACTGAGGGGTGGGGGGTCTCACAACACATCTAGAACTGAGGGGTGGGGGGGGGGTCTCACAACACTTCTAGAAAACACATCTAGAACTGAGGGGTGGGGGGTCTCACAACACATCTAGAACTGAGGGGTGGGGGGGGGGTTATACAACACTTCTAGAACTGATGGGTGGGGGGTCTCACAACACATCTAGAACTGAGGGGTGGGGGGGGGGGTTATACAACACTTCTAGAACTGATGGGTGGGGGGTCTCACAACACATCTAGAACTAAGGGGTGGGGGGTTATACAACACTTCTAGAACTGAGGGGGGGGTCTCACAACACTTCTAGAACTGAGGGGGGGGGTCTCACAACACTTCTAGAAAACACATCAGGAACAGGGGGGGGGGGTCTCACAACACTTCTAGAATACACATCTAGAACAGGGGGGGTCTCATAACACTTCTAGAAAACACATCTAGAATGGGGGGGGGGTCTCACAACACTTCTAAAATCACATCAGGAAGGGGGGGGGGGGGGTCTCACAGCACAACTAGAACTGAACAAAGGTTGGGAGGGGGGGGGGCGTGAATATTCTAACACAGCATTTGTTACACAAGACAACCACTTAGATTCATTACGTAACAAAACAGCCGCGAATTGATCTATGTTGTGGGCTCGTGTGAGCTTAAATTTGTTTTATTTTGTTAACTTGTGTTTCATGTGAGGAGTTCAAGCTTCCCCCACCTCTCCCCGTCCATTCTTTGGATGTAAAGCATCGAGAACTAAACTTTTTTCTAATTCGCTTTGTTTCTTAATAGCTTTATGTTTGAATATTGCGGAAAAGTTACTGCGTCCATTGATTAGGTCATGTCATCGTGCCTTTAATGGACAGATGAGGTCATGCCGACACATAATAATAAGAAATGGACAAGTTCTTACAAAATGACTTTTTGAGTTAAAATAGCTTCTATAAACATCACATGTCCCTTAGAAGCTGCCGCTACTTTTAAATACATTTAAGGACTCTCGATAAAGTCTGGCGTTCGTTAGATCGTCGATCGGTTGATTACGTTAATGCGGCAAAAAATATCAAGACCGACGGGGATTTCCCGATACAGCTAGTGATATGGGGTTTTCCCGATACTTCATAAACTAAAGGGGTTCTCAGCCGTAGGCAACACAAACTAATAACATCTTTGAGAAGCTTTTCGATTCTTCTGTTTAGGTTTATGATCTGGGTCAAGCCTTGATTAAATATCTGCTGTAAGCTGTCGGTTTAGCTCCCATGGTCTTCTGTAAGCTGTTAGTACATCGCCCATAGCCTGTTGGTACAGCTTCCATTGCCTGTTATAAGCTGTCGGTACAGCTCCCACTGGCTCCTATAAGCTGTCGGTACAGCTCCCACTGGCTGTTAAAAGCTGTCGGTACAGCTCCCACTGGCTCTTATAAGCTGTCGGTACAGCTCCCAAGGCTTGTTATAAGCTGTCGGTAAAGCTATGACCACTGTGTGCTCATGTTCACCAACTTCCTGTACACGTACTGGTGTATTGACGACCATCTCTGTATAGTCCTGGTCCTCTGGGAGACGATGGTGAGACCATAATGAAGCCATCTTAAGACCATTATGAAGCCATCTTAAGACCATCTTTAGACCATCACAAAACCATCGTGAGAGTCAGTGGTTCATGTACCAGCTGTCAGTGGATGATGTACCAGCAGTCAGTGGATGATGTGCTAACACAGTCAGTGGTTAACCGTGTTCACGTTGACAGGTTTGACAAAGTGACAATGACAACACATCTACACATGAACAGCACATGAACAGCTTATCAAGAGCACAACCTTAGCACCGCAACAGCACAACCTTAGCACCGCAACACAACAACCTTAGCACCGCAACAGCACAACCTTAGCACCGCTACAGCACAACCTTAGCACCGCAACAGCACAACCTTAGCACCGCAACAGCACAACCTTAGCACCGCAACAGCACAACCTTAGCACCGCAACAGCACAACCTTAGCACCGCAACAGCACAACCTTAGCACCGCAACAGCACAACCTTAGCACCGCAACAGCACAATCTTAGCACCGCAACAGCACAACCTTAGCTCCGCAACAGCACAACCTTAGCACCGCAACAGCACAACCTTAGCACCGCAACAGCACAGCTATATCTCAAGCACACTGTTCCTCTCGCCCAGTTTGACATTCGCCCTCTACACACAAGAATAATTAGGTCAAATTAGTGCTGAAGGTGTGTCACAGGAAGTGGTTCTGACTGAACTAGTTGAGTGACATCTCAAGGTCAGTGTGTCACGGCGAAAGCGTTTTTGTATAACCTTGTAAACTTGACCTTTGTGTCCAGGTAAGTTGTAGTTGTAGTCAACACCTTGAAGAAACGCAAAGCTTTACCTAGTTTATAGAATTCCCACTGCTTTATATAGAATACCTACAGCTTTGTATAGAATACTTACAGCTTAGTATAGCATACCTACAGTGTCCTACAGATTTGTATAGAATACATACAGCTTTATATGCTAGTTCTCATCTATACACGAGCTTTAACAACGATATTTTAATTTGTGTAACTTTGTGAAGAGGTGGATATCCCCCCCCCCATCCTCCCCAAAATGCACCACAAAACCGTTAACACCTTTTTGTTTAATCTCCAAGAGAAGTATATGTAATTCGCCGTGGTTAGAATATCAATATCTGGACATTTTATTAAAGTATTTTTTTACACAGATCAATAGGGCAGCTTGATTAAAATATTTATTTGAGTTTTGGTGTTGTTTATTTTTTTTATCTAAGCGAATAATAATTACAATGTAATCAATTGAAGTGATTCTTGCATTTATGTAGTCTGGTGTGTATGTAAGATCTTCTAGAGTAATCTGGAGTATGGGAAGGTAAATTTATAGCCTAGCTCATACATGGACAAATATTTATAGCCTAGCTCATACATGGACAAATATTTATAGCCTAGCTCATACATGGACAAATATTTATAGCCTAGCTCATACATGGACAAATATTTATAGCCTAGCTCATACATGGACAAATATTTATAGCCTAGCTCATACATGGACAAATATTTATAGCCTACCTCATACATGGACAATATTTATAGTCTACCTCATACATGGACAAATATTTATAGCCTACCTCATACATGGACAAATATTTATAGCCTAGCTCATACATGTACAAATATTTATAGCCTACCTCATACATGGACAAATATTTATAGCCTACCTCATACATGGACAAATATTTATAGCCTACCTCATACATGGACAAATATTTATAGCATAGCTCATACATGGACAAATATTTATAGCTTAGCTCATACATGGACAAATATTTATAGCCTACCTCATACATGGACAAATATTTATAGCCTACCTCATACATGGACAAATATTTAAAGCCTACCTCATACATGGACAAATATTTATAGCCTAGCTCATACATGGACAAATATTTATAGCCTAGCTCATACATGGACAAATATTTAAAGCCTAGCTCATACATGGACAAATATTTATAGCCTAGCTCATACATGGACAAATATTTATAGCCTATCTCATACATGGACAAATATTTATAGCCTAGCTCATACATGGACAAATATTTATAGCCTAGCTCATACATGGACAGGTCGGCGCCTGAGTAAGGGAATTTAAGTCTTGGGGGGGGGGGGGGTTATTGGAAGATGACGATTTCATTTTGCTTTAAATACATTAGGTATGTGAGAAGGAAAAATTGATGATCTATTTTACTTTGGGAAAACCCGATGTAAGCAATATTATATTTTTACCTCCAGGAAAAATGTGGCGTTTGTTGAATTAATCTAAACCTTTAGTTACTTATTTCAAGGCTTTTGTTTTTTATTAGGATGAAAGTGGACGGTCTTTGTTGGCTCTTTCATACTACAGACATACAATCTATCCGAGACAAAAACATCATCAAATAGTAATCTTTGTTGTTGTAATCGATCTTGGTGCTGGGTGGTGCTGCGAATTGATGGTGTGGTGGTCTGGCCTCGTCTGGCTTACTGTCCAGTCTTTATTATTTTTTTATTTATCTGTGCCTTCGTCTAGGTGAGGAAATGCCACTGCATATCTTATATTTCTAATCTTTTGCAATACACGTTTCATACCTGAAAATTCGCAATCAGTATTGGCATTTAGTCAGGTGTACATGGTCAGATCAAGTGAGGATCTATCTAGAATTAGTTCAACACTGCATCATCATTGATTCTTTACAATCGTGTTAAGAGTGAAAGAAATCGGTCTGGTAGGAGTGGTCGGAATTTCGCTCGCCCGTTTCGACCTATGACGACACACGGACAAAGGAAGCACGTTAAATAAAAACTTGTAAAAATTAAAACTCGATTAAACTGATCAAAAGCATTTTAGTCAGCAGCTAAATATAGTATCGAATCTCAAGCCGAAGTACAGTATCGAATATAGGGAATTAAATAATAATTAGTAACCTTGGTATTTCATACAGACGAATAATTATGTGATGTAATCGATTACTTCTTGGACCTCATACTCGGCTTATCAAGATATGATGTAACCGATTACTTTCTTTAACCACAGACTAGACCCTATCATGATGCAACGTAATCGATTACTTTCTTTAACGTCAGACACGTATAGTAGAGATATGTTTGTGTATATGGTGAAGAAACGAAGCATGACAAGTTTCAAAGATTATCCTCTCAACATATGTTTCAGTCAATAAGCCAGTTTTTTATTCAGTTAGTCACACATACATACATATACACACACATATACACATATGTGTGTATAATATATATGCATATATATACATATATATATATATACATATATATATATATATATATATATATATATATATATATATATATATATATATATATATATATATTACCATTGTTCACAGCAACATACAAGATAACTAGATAAGGTTTTCCACGAATGACTAAAATGAACATTTAGTTTATAGGCGTGAAGTAGGCTAGGTAAAACAGAAGTAAAATACTTCTTTACTTAAAAAGATTTTAAATTTTAATTCTTTAAAATTCTGGCTTTTCTTTATTAAAAAAAATATCTTTAATTCGACATGCTTGAATGAAGTTAGAAAAAAATAATTTTCGTTAAATTAATTACCCAATTTCCTCGCAATTTCTCGCAATTTCTCGCAATTTCCTTCAATTTATTGCGATGTCCCTTTTTACCACACGCTGAACATTTTCTCCACACGACTCGATTTAACCCAGAAATGAACGAGCTATCTTTACGACCAGATGTAAACGAGAAATGTTGCAGCGCGGAGGTCCTAGAGGCCAACATTTAAAATACTGCATTATTTTATAACTGCCTTATCTGCCCTCGCAAGCTGCCTTCACCCCTTTATAGCGGTAGCTCATCCCTGGCAGTGTGATTCGTCAAACATTGATGAGATTTATACTTTAACGTTTTTTCGCCGCGTTTATTTTATTCACTGGTTAATTTTAAACCTAGTTCTACTCAAGGGCGCAAACCCTAATCACTAGTGAAAATTTCATGTGAGTACGCGTCATATCGGGTATGAGTAATATTGTATTATGTGTTATTGTCTGAATGTGTGTGTGTGTTATTGTGTGTAGCGTGGGATATTGTGTGCATGTGAGTGCGTGTTTTATTGTGTGTGTACGTGTCTGTGTTATTGTGTGTGTGTGTGTGTGTGTAATTAATATGAGTGGGAGTGGAGGAGGAGATAATCCCATTAATTACGTTAAAATTAAATTGCAATCCTCATCAAATTACTGAGATGAAAAGAGTTGCAGGAAAAGTGTGTGTGTGTTTGTGCGGAGGGTGGATGTGGGACATGTGAAAATGGAGACAAAATTTTAAGAAATGAACTATTAAAGTTGTATACCATCAACACAAGGAGCAGAGAAGCTTTGAGGGTTTTAAATCTTGATACAAATGTTTAATATCGTAATGTTGCTTGTAGCCTATCCTACGGACGGCTATTTATTTTTCTATTCAGTGCCATGTAAACGTACTAGTGTACGCTAAATTATTGTTATCTCTTGCTATGGTGATTTTAAAAGATACACAGTTAATTATGCGATCTAAATCTTCGTTATATTCAACACATACACGATTAAATTTGATGTCAACAACATACAATTGTTCAACATCCAACACGATATGGTGACACCCAACAAAATGTGGTGACACCCAACAACATCACCACCAAGCTATGGTGACACCCAACATGGTATGGTGACACCCAACAAGATATGGTGACACCCAACATGATATGGTGACACACAACAAGATCACCACCAAGATATGGTGACACCCAACAAGATCACCACCAAGATATGGTGACACCCAACAAGATATGGTGACACCCACCATGATATGGTGACACCCACCAAGATATGGTGACACCCAACATGATATGGTGACACCCAACATGATATGGTGACACCCAACAAGATATGGTGACACCCAACAAGATATGGTGACACCAAACCAGATGTGGTGACACTCAACATTAAGTGGTGACACCCAACAAGATGTGGTGACACTCAACATTAAGTGGTGACACCCAACAAGATGTGGTGACACCCAACAAGATATGGTGACACCCAAAAAGAAATGGTGACACCGAACAAGAAATGGTGATACCCAACAAGAAATGGTGACACTCAACAAGAAATGGTGACACCCAACAATATATGGTAATATCCAACAAGATATGGTGACACCCAAAAAGAAATGGTGACACCGAACAAGAAATGGTGACACCCAACAATATATGGTAATATCCAACAAGATATGGTGACACACAAGAAGAAATGGTGACACCCAACAAGATATGGTGACACCTAACAAGATATGGTGACACCCAACAAGATATGGTGACACTTAACAAGATATGGTGACACCCAACAAGATATGGTGACACCCAACAAGATGTGGTGACACTCAACCAGATATGGTGACACACAAGAAGAAATGGTGACACTCAACAAGATATGGTGACACCCAAGACGAAATGGTGACACTCAACAAGATATGGTGACACCCTACAAGATATGGTGACACCCAACACGATGTGGTGACACCCAACAACAAGTGGTGACACTCAACCAGATATGGTGACACCCAACAAGATATGGTGACACACAAGAAGAAATGGTGACACCCAAGAAGAAATGGTGACACTCAACAAGATATGGTAACACACAAGAAGAAATGGTGACATCCAAGAAGAAATGGTGACACTCAACAAGATATGGTGACACACAAGAAGAAATGGTGATACCCAAGAAGAAATGGTGACACTCAACAAGATATGGTGACACTCAACAAAATGTGGTGACACCCAACATGCAGACAACTAGGAAACACATGCACGTGCACCGTGTAATTAGGAACAGATCGCGCTAGTTGTTGGCGCTCACCAAGCATGAATAAATCTTTTTGAAGCAGGTCATTTACATTCTGCCACCCAGGGCATTTACATTCTGCCACCCAGGTCAGTTACATTCTGCCACCCAGGTCAGTTACATTCTGCCACCCAGGGCATTCAGATTTCACGTGATCTAACGTGACAGTGATCTAACGTGACAGTGATCTAACGTGGCAGTTCTTGGCCTGACATTCAACTGTGATGGCTGACATCAGGTTGGATAAGGACAGTTTTATAACAGTTCTGTAAAATACAGAAATAAATACACTTAGATATTGTAATATATGGATCTGCCCGTATGAATATCAATATATATATATATATATATATATATATATATATATATATATATATATATATATATATATATATATATATATATATATAAATTTGATAAGACAACATTTCCCGTTAAATCGCTGCGCTAGTCCACGCGGCTGTGATTAAAAAAAATTCTTATCGTTTCTAGCACGGCGGCTGTCTTGTCTGATCTTAGCAAAATGGCGGTTTACTTATATTTGATCACAGAAAAGGAATATGTTATATAGTCTCTGAAATGAAACAAGAGGGACATCATTTTGGACGCCTTTTAGTAAGGCGTATAAGGGCGGCGTCCTAGTTATGTTTTGAGATCACATAAAAGGGAGATAACCTAATCTAGTCGTGGCATCTCATCCAAGGGAGGTTATCTGCATGTAAATTTACATTTCCGGCTATGTTTTAAAGCCCCAAACGTCGGCACGAGATTACGCGTCTATCTAGATCACGATCGCACGATGAACTCAAGTAATTGAATCTAATTTGGGCAATTCACGGCTTCCACATGTAGCGAGTTGGTTTAGGAGCTGGGGAAACAAATTGGCTGGCTAGGGGAGAGGGGGGGGGGAAGGGGGTCGAAGCCTTTACCGCACAGAAACACACAACACAACAGGCCAGCTGTGAGAATTAATTAAAAACATAAATCGGTTCATTACACCGCTAATTTCAACGAATCGAGTTAAGTGTAGTATTAGACCTCGCTTCTCTCTAACAAGCGCCCAATGAGTTATCAAACAGTCCTAGTTTAGTTCAGGTAACTCGGATATTTTATCTCCACAGTTTCATATTGAAAAGCTAAACTGCTACTATTTTTGTGAGCAAAGTGTCACATTAAACAATTGTTTCTGAATGTACCTGTTATCACTACCGTATTAAATTATTTCTTCAAACATTCAACTGCTATTATAACCACATGCAAAATCTACCACACAAGCAATGCACGAAGGTTTCACCACTTGTGTCACCAAACGACGATCTCCCCACTTGTGTCACCATACAACAGTCTCACCATTTTGTGTCACCAAACGACGGTCTCACCATTATGGGTTGTGAACACACGGGCCCGCCTTTCGGGTGATCCGATGCGTAGCGCAACGCATAAGACAAACAACCACAAACGGGTTACAAAACAAGACTGAATGAAACAAAGGCTCGTTGAAACTAAAAAAAAAATAATGTTAGCTACACTATCTACACAAAACACAGTCTATTCTAAACACAAAATATACAAGCTAGTAAAACTACGATACAACGGCTAAAAACCTAGTATAGACCTAACCTATACTTACCTTGGAGATCTGGACGAAACTGAGGCAATCACACACGTTTTCATACACCCTTATACACCCTTTCATAAACTGGTACAAACCGGACTTCTACAGCTCACAGCACGAGAACTGAACAAGGACGAACGGGATGGAGTACCAAGTAACAACTACATTCACCCCCATTCATCCCCCTTCACTCGTTCACTACACCCCCACCGCTAGCTCAAAAATTATATGAAAAGTAATTTTCTGACTCCAAAAACCTCTAAATAGTATAACAGTGGTGGCCAAGTTAGTGAGTTGAAGTAACATGAAAGCCAATAACTAATAACATAACTATTACAAAATACTTTCATGATGTAAATAAAAAGTACCCAAAGGTATCAAAACTAATGCAGCAAGTGCATCATAACAATGAAGCGTCTGCACATAAAACCAACCTTTAAAACAAAGGTACCAATCTACAAAGTAGATATGTCATTAAGATAACAACCTTACATGATAAACATTAAATACAATAGTATTGTAAACACTCAATCAAAAATAAGTACTGTATCCAAAAACCAATAATACATGGCTTATCTCCATGGATAAACTTAACTATGACCTGCCAAAGGTCAATATTTATAGATACGTAATAACATTTATAAATTTAGGTACTAATACCGTAATTGTAAACAAAAACAAATTACTCATAGAATACATACATCATGGCATTAGTTGCAGTTATTAGTGCAAGGGGTCGTCCATAAATGACGTCACACTAGTAGGGGGAGGGGCTCCATAAATTTGTGATGGTGTGTGATGAGGGGGAGGGGGGGGGTTCAGGTGTCGCGACGTCACACTTTTGCGTTATAAAAAAGCAATGTTGGAAAACGGAACTTTTAGACGTTATTTCGCGTTATAGAAAACTGTTTTAATAAATTGCAATAGGAATTGATTAAAATACTCTATTTTGACAGAGTTCTGACAAGATTTTGAGATGTTTTAAGAAAAATGCAACTGCAATTTTGATGGGGTGTTGTAGGCTGAGGTCTGACGTCAATTTAGGGGGGGGGGTCTGTCTTTTTGTGACGATGTGTGACGTAGGGGAGGGGGGGAGGTAAAAATTGACCAAAAAAGCGTGACGTCATTTATGGATGACCCCTAATCAATACAGCAACACTTAAGGGATACGCGACAAGGCATCTGCAACAAGGTTATTATGACCTTTAATGTGTTGGATGCACAAGTCGAAGTTTTGAAAATACAATGCCCATCTTACTAACCTGAGATTTTTATTTCCAAACGTTTTCATGAAAGTTAAGGGGTTGTGGTCCGTGTACACCACTAAGGGACCAACAGAGGAAGTCACATATATTTCAAAATGTTGCAAAGCAAGTACTAAGGCTAGTGCCTCTTTCTCAATAGTTGAGGTGTTGCGTTGACCAGCATTTAATTTTTATGAGAAATATTATACTAATAAAAACAACTTTAAACAAAATAAAAACACAAAGAATAGGTGGAGTAGAGCTGACACCTGCATGGACACAAGGCCCAGCTCCACAACTGTGATGTGGCCAGCCCCGTGGCAGTGGTTCCATGCTTTCTACTACCGAAGTGCACTTTTTTTTTCAAATATTTTCAATAGTAAAGGTTATTTTATTCAGAAGGCAATTTTGTATGATTTATTGAGCATTCACTTGACGTGATAGACATACTCTTATCGTTATTAGCTTCTAAATTGGGTAGAGATAGTTTTACAATTGGATTTTATTATCCTAAAAGAACTAGTTGAAATACTTTATTATGGTTTGTGCGAAACATGTGTATGTTTTTATATGAATAAATATTTTTTCATACTTAAAACCATTTTTTTAAATTATTTAGCTAATCCTAATCAAATAACACAATATTGAAGAACAATTATTAATGGCTCTTTAAAAACTGGGACATTTTGTAAATTGTAATTTTTGGCTCTTTCACCTCAAAAGGTTGCCGACCCCTGGATTAGACAACCGACTGTCTGACCTCCGTCTAGTTCTCCCTACGCTATTGACAGTACTTAGAACTTAGCCACTGTACACACTAGCGAGAATAGACCTAACTTGATGTGTAGACAGCGCGACACGAAAACAGTCTAGTTAATATCCCGGACGAGCCCCCAATTATATGTTGTGAACACACGGACACGCCTTTCGGGTGATCCATTGCGTATCGCAACATATAAGATATATAATAAAACAACGGTCTCACCACTTGTGTCACCACAAGACGGTCTCACTACTTGTGTCACCAAACGACGGTCTCACCACTTGTGTCACCAAACGACGGTCTCACCACTCGTGTCACCATACAACGGTGTAACCACTTGTGTCACCATACGACGATCTCACCACTTGTGTCACCATTTTTTGCGCCACTGTAACACGACACTTCCACGTGAGCACTGACAATACGGTCACGTGACTTGAACAAGGTCACAATAGATCACGTGATACCCGCCCGTTACGACATCTAGAAACTTGGGGAAAACCGTACAGGTTTAAAACATAATCAAGATAAATGTCAATTGCATAAGAAATAATTCGGTGGTCATGAACTGGCATTACATGGTAATCTATAGCAGCAGTTATGTGAGACGGATGGCAATAACCATCTAGATAGTGTTATATCTATTTTAAGAAGTTCGTTTTTATCCGCTAACACACCGGATCCATTACACTCACACACAAAAACACGTCATGGCAAGATGTTTCATAGCAGCTTTAATTCCCCCTCCCCCCCCCCCCCCCATCTTAGAAAAGTTGCCCCATACTCCCCCTCCGGTTTTTTAGTACCCCGCCTCCATTGGTTCCTCGACCCCACTGGTTCCCCAAACCTAAATGGTCCCCCCTCCCCCACACCACCGTTTCCTCCCACCCCCCTTGGTTCCCCACCCGATTGGTTCCCCACCCCCATTGGTTCCCCCACCCCCTGTATCTTGACTCACCCACCCACTCCTCCCCCTCCCCTCCCTGTGTTAAGCCGTCCGACCAAATAAAAGACAGCAACATGACAAAGAATCCTGAAATGACACCGAGCCTTAACAAAAAAACTTTTAGGTTAATTGCTTTGTTCGAAATTTGTTTTGTTTTATTTTGGAAAACAGCCTATCGATTTCATACACATTCAAGCAGCTATTCATGAATTGTCTTACTTTTTAACACTGGGATATTCTCTTTTCATTTTATAAAAAAAAATATGTTCATGATTTTCTTCCTAGGAGGTGTTATATGTCTTTTAGCACATAACCAAACTATCACGATTAAAATTTTGATATATTTTCAAACTCACATTCCGTAAGGAATATCATTTTCATTGGCTAGGCCAAAAGCTATCTTCATAATTGAAAATCAAGATTTTATTGTATATAAATTTTTAAAACTTGGCATACAACTTGATACTTGATATATAACGTGTTACTTGACTTATAACTTGATAGTATACATCTTGCCACTTGATATTCTTGTTACTTATATGCAACTTGCTTCTTAATATACAATTTGTGCTGTTTGAATCTGATACAAATATCCCTGTGTATTTTTTTATGTGAGTGCATTTTGGTTTTGAATTTATTTTTGTAAGTGGTTAGGTATATCTGAATATATTTTTTTAAATATAATATCTTTACGCTATAAATGTTAGAACAATGTAGAAAACTAGACCTCTCTCTCTCCATATATATATATATATATATATATATATATATATATATATATATATATATATATATATATATATATATATATATATATATGTATTGTACAAGCCAGATGTAGATATAAAATGTGCAGGTTGTGTAAAAATCATTGGATTCACCGCGAGTTCAATGCGAGTTTTTTTAAAACATGCCGAATATTATACATGTAACAGATTTAGTTTCACAAAAACTTCAGATAGTCTAGTTTGCGATCAGCAGTGGGTGGATTATATCAAATAACTGCTGATGTAGGTCTGAGTGCTAAATGATTGAGGCACGTGTGGCTGAGTGTTGAGTGATTGAAACACGTGTCACACTTAGTGTGTTAGGGAGTTGTTTGAATTACGTGTGGCTGAGTGTTGAGTGATTGAATTACGTGTGGCTAGCTAGACTGGCACTAACGAGCAGGCTGGTTCCAGGATCTGTCTGATGCTGCCCATTCATCAAAATCTGGGATTCTAGCTCCTGGACAGCTGAATGCGGGATATCGATACGGCTGCCAGTCTGATGGACAGCCCTGTTCTATTGACAGAAAGTTTTACAGAAATCTGAAAGACAGTCCTGTTCTATTGGGTCTAGGACGTTACCACCACCCCCGTCAATTACCCCCGGATATTACCCCCCCCCCCCCACGATATTATCCCCGGGGTCATTACCCATAGTCAATTACCACTCTGTCACCCCCCCCCCCCCATGTTGAAGAACCCTGACCCTAACCCCAAAATCCAACCACAAACCTGTAGCTATCCCTAACCTTAACATCAATCCTAACCCCCTCTAAACCTACATATAACCCTAGCCCTAGCCCTAGCCCTAGCCCTAACTCCAACATCAACCCTAACTCCCTCTAACTTATCCATAACTAGGCGGGGTAAATCGACAGGGGTTAATTGCACGGGGTTAATTGAGGGGGGGTGGGGTGGTAATGTCCTGCTAGAGTTCTATTTTGACAGAGCTAGAGGACAGTCCTGTTCTGATCAGGTAGAAAAAAAAACTATAGGACAGTCTGCTTCCAATATTGAGATCTACTTGGTATTTGTTTAGCATTAATTATCCAGTCACGTGTGTCTTGATGTCTGATTAAGTCCATCCGCCTAATGACACAAACACAACTAATAGTAGGGCCTACAGTCTCTCTATGTTTAAAACTGACAGCAGTAAACGTCGGTCCGACTGAACACAAACAAAACCCTTGCAGCTTTCAACAATAAAACAATTGTTTGTGTGTGGGTGTCTGGGGGGGGGGGGCGGGGTAGAGAGGGAGGGATGCGTGTATTGAAAACCTACAGCCATCATGGTCAATCAACCGTGACACCGCTCAGCTGTATTGATTTGCCGGTGAGTTGAATGATTCAATCCTTAAGCCAATACCAGGTGGGCGTAAGACACAGCGCATGTCTGTATCTACCCCCCTCCCCCCCCCCCCCCCGCAAACGGCTCGTGGATTAAATGGTGATCATAAAATATATCCCATAAACCATCGGATTATTAACGTGATTTTGTGTTTCAAGTTTTATAGTCAATATATTTCTATAGGCGACGTTGTTGTCTGTCAATATGTATGTGTAAACGTGTCATGTGTTACAGCTGATGTTCCTCTCATTATGTTCCTCTCATTATGTTCCTCTCATTATGTTCCTCTTGTATGTTCCTCTCATTATGTTCCTCTCATTATGTTCCTCTCATTATGTTCCTCTTGTATGTTCCTCTCATTATGTTCCTCTCATTATGTTCCTCTCATTATGTTCCTCTTGTATGTTCCTCTCATTATGTTCCTCTTGTATTTTCCTCTCATTATTTTCCTCTCATTATGTTCCTCTCATTATGTTCCTCTCATTATGTTCCTCTTGTATGTTCCTCTTGTATGTTCCTCTTGTATGTTTATCTTGTATTTTCCTCTCATTATGTTCCTCTTGTATGTTCCTCTTGTATGTTCCTCTCATTATGTTCCTCTTGTATGTTCCTCTTGTATGTTCCTCTCATTATGTTCCTCTTGTATGTTCCTCTCATTATGTTCCTCTCATTATGTTCCTCTCATTATGTTCCTCTCATTATGTTCCTCTTGTATGTTCCTCTTGTATGTTCCTCTTGTATGTTCCTCTTGTATGTTTATCTTGTATGTTCCTCTCATTATGTTCCTCTTGTATGTTCCTCTTGTATGTTCCTCTCATTATGTTCCTCTTGTATGTTCCTCTTGTTTGTTCCTCTCATTATGTTCCTCTTGTATGTTCCTCTTGTATGTTCCTCTCATTATGTTCCTCTTGTATGTTCCTCTTGTATGTTCCTCTCATTGTGTTCCTCTTGTATGTTCCTGTCCCTTCTCTCTTGTCCCCCTTCGTCCACCTACCGTGAGGTACCTTCCCCCCCCCCCCCCCCCCCCCCCCCACCAAGCCGAGCTCCTGAAACTTTCTACGACGTCCCACAAACTTTTCATCCCCTCGGCTCCTCCCTGATTGACCACACACCACACACCACACACGACTAACTTCGACTCCCCCCTGATTCCCCACACACCACACTCGACTAACTTCGACTCCCCCCTGATTCACCACACACCACACGACTAACTTCGACTCCCCCCCTGATTCACCACACACCACACACGACTAACTTCGACTCCCCCCTGATTCACCACACACCACACGACTAACTTCGACTCCCCCCCTGATTCACCACACACCACACGACTAACTTCGACTCCCCCCCTGATTCACCACACACCACACGACTAACTTCGACTCCCCCCTGATTCACCACACACCACACACGACTAACTTCGACTCCCCCCTGATTCACCACACACCACACACGACTAACTTGTTTAATCGAATTAACGTTCGTCAGCAACTGTTAAGTCGGTTAGCTCGCAGACGGACAAACACGATTCTCCCCCCTGAATCAGTACTGAGTTATCTTCTCTTATGCAGATTATTTCTCTGGTACCATCTTGCCAGACCATCGGGTCTGACCATCTGACGTACTGACCATCTGAATGAAACCCACGTCTCTGTGGCTAAAAACATTCACACAAAATACATTTAACAAAATACAAAGCACACAAATACAATTCATAAAAAACAAATTAAACAAATACAAATACACAAATACATTTCACAAGATACAAATCATACAAAATACAATTGACAAAATACAAATCATACAAAACACAATTCACAAAATATGAAGCACTCAAAATGCTATTCACAAAATATAAATCACACAAAATAAAATTCGTAAAGTACAAATTACACAAAATACAATTAACAAAATACATATCACACAAAATACAATTCACAAAATATAAATCACACAAAATACAATTCGTAAAATAATAAATCTCACAAAAACCTCACAAAGTACTAACCACTGAATATAAACTTCACAAAAAATAAATCGCACAAAAACAACATAACGATGACTCTTTTGATGACCTAACGCTCTCTGCTAAATATATTTGATGACCTAACGCTTTCTGCCAATATATTTGATGACCTAACGCTTTCTGCCAATATATATAATGACCTAAAGCTCTCTACCAATATATTTGATGACCTAACGCTCTCAGCCAATATATTTGATGACCTAATGTCTTTTCCCATTGATCTGACGACCTCATGCTATAAATCTATAGACCTAACGCTTTATTCCTTCTGAATGACTTAACCACCCCTACAGAGGTGTCCGGTTACCAAACGTCCCTTGCTGGGTAGTCCCTTTATAATCTGATTTCAAAGAATCGCTTATGCATGAGAAGGTAATGGGAATAATTTACGCTAATTAGGGGATCAATTACAGGATTACACTTCACCACTTAACGAGTCGTCGATACGGTAAGAAAAACAGTGCACGCTCATGTGGTCAATGCAGAACATCCACCCCCCCCCCCCCCGTCCTTACCTGGTATTCCAATAGCACTTCCCACCCTCCCCCACCCCAGTCCTTACCGAGGTACTCCTACACCACCTCCCACCCTCTCCTCCCACACTCCCCTCCCACAACCCCTCCCACACTCCCCCCCCCCCAGTCCTTACCGGGTACTCCAAAACCACCTCCCAACCTCCCCTCCCTCCCCCCACCCCCCCAGTCCTTACCGAGGTACTCCAACACCACCTCCCTCCCTTCCCCCCACCCCCACCCCCCAGTCCTTACCGAGGTACTCCAACACCACCTCCCTCCCTTCCCCCCACCCCCACCCCCACCCCCCCCAGTCCTTACCGAGGTACTCCAACACCACCTCCCTCCCCCCACCCCCACCCCCCCCCAGTCCTTACCGAGGTACTGCAACACCACCTCCCTCCCCCCACCCCACCCCCCCAGTCCTTACCGAGGTACTGCAACACCACCTCCCTCCCTTCCCCCCACCCCCACCCCCCCCCCAGTCCTTACCGAGGTACTCCAACACCACCTCCCCCCCCCCACAGTCCTTACCACCTCCCAGCAGACTGTTACATCCAGACTGATTGATTTGTCATCCGATCATTACGTCACCGTGCGCATCACGTGACCGGTTATCCTGCACGGCGTCCGGATAAGCCGGCATAAGTTCCAGCTTTGCCGGCAGTGTTGACGAAATATGAGAAAAAAACTGCACTTGTTGCCGCACGGAGGAAACAATCCGTGCAAATAGACACAATCAGCATTCACGTCAGAAATGGCGTGACCTAATACAAACTTGACATAAACTTGTCGCACACGACCAAATTATCTGGCCATTTCATTTGACAAAATCTGACGTCACTTATACGCGGGCGGCGGGAAAATTGTATAGGTGGGACACGACAGAAATGATGGAGGCTTCGAGAATTTTCTATGGCTAAATCTGTTACACTGAACTAACCGTACCTTGTATCAACTTTAGCTCTCAACGTCAAAAGGTAGAGGCTTCAACTTTAGCTCTCAGCGTCCATAGGTAGAGGCTTCAACTTTAGCTCTCAGCGTCCATAGGTAGAGGCTTCAACTTTAGCTCTTAGCGTCCATAGGTAGAGGCTTCAACTTTAGCTCTCAGCGTCCATAGGTAGAGGCTTCAACTTTAGCTCTCAGCGTCTATAGGTAGAGGCTTCAACTTTAGCTCTCAGCGTCCATAGGTAGAGGCTTCAACTTTAGCTCTCAGCGTCCATAGGTAGAGGCTTCAACTTTAGCTCTCAGCGTTCATAGGCAGAGGCTTCAACTTTAGCTCTCAGCGTCCATAGGTAGAGGCTTCAACTTTAGCTCTCAGCGTCCATAGGTAGAGGCTTCAACTTTAGCTCTCAGCGTCCATAGGTAGAGGCTTCAACTTTAGCTCTTAGCGTCCATAGATAGAGGCTTCAACTTTAGCTCTCAGCGTCCATAGGTAGAGGCTTCAACTTTAGCTCTCAACGTCAAAAGGTAGAGGCTTCAACTTTAGCTCTCAGCGTCCATAGGTAGAGGCTTCAACTTTAGCTCTCAGCGTTCATAGGTAGAGGCTTCAACTTTAGCTCTCAGTGTCCATAGGTAGAGGCTTCAACTTTAGCTCTCAGCGTTTTTAGGTAGAGGCTTCAACTTTAGCTCTCAGCGTCTATAGGTAGAGGCTTCAACTTTAGCTCTCAGCGTCCATAGGTAGAGGCTTCAACTTTAGCTCTCAGCGTCCATAGGTAGAGGCTTCAACTTTAGCTCTCAGCGTCCATAGGTAGAGGCTTCAACTTTAGCTCTCAGCGTCCATAGGTAGAGGCTTCATCTTTAGCTCTCAGCGTCCATAGGTAGAGGCTTCAACTTTAGCTCTCAGCGTCCATAGGTAGAGGCTTCAACTTTAGCTCTCAGCGTCTATAGGTAGAGGCTTCAACTTTAGCTCTCAGCGTTCATAGGTAGAGGCTTCAACTTTAGCTCTCAGCGTCCATTGTTTTAACTGACCTACACTGGTGCTTGCATTAGCTGACCTACAGTGGTGCTTGTATTAACTGACCTACAGTGGTGCTTCTGTCAACTGACCTACAGTGGTGCTTCTGTCAACTGACCTGCAGTGGTGGTTCTGTCAACTGATCTACAGTGGTGCTCCTGTCAACTGACCTACAATGGTGCTTCTGTCAACTGACCTACAGTGGTGCTTGCATTAGCTGACCTACAGTGGTGTTTCTGTCAACTGACCTACGGTGGTGCTTCTGTCAACTGACCTACAGGGGTGCTTCTGTCAACTGACCTACAGCGGTGCTTGTAAACTGACCTACAGTGGTGCTTTTAAACTGACCTACAGTGGTTCTTCTGTCAACTGACCTACAGTGGTGCTTCTGTCAACTGACCTACAGTGGTGCTTCTGTCAACTGACCTACAGTGGTGCTTCTGTCAACTGACCTACAGTGGTGCTTCTGTCAACTGACCTACAGTGGTGCTTCTGTCAACTGACCTACAGTGGTGCTTCTGTCAACTGACCTACAGTGGTGCTTGCATTAGCTGACCTACAGTGGTGTTTCTGTCAACTGACCTACGGTGGTGCTTCTGTCAACTGACCTACAGTGGTGCTTCTGTCAACTGACCTACAGTGGTGCTTCTGTCAACTGACCTACAGTGGTGCTTTTAAACTGACCTACAGTGGTTCTTCTGTCAACTGACCTACAGTGGTGCTTCTGTCAACTGACCTACAGTGGTGCTTCTGTCAACTGACCTACAGTGGTGCTTCTGTCAACTGACCTACAGTGGTGCTTCTGTCAACTGACCTACAGTGGTGCTTCTGTCAACTGACCTACAGTGGTGCTTCTGTCAACTGACCTACAGTGGTGCTTCTGTCAACTGACCTACAGTGGTGCTTGCATTAGCTGACCTACAGTGGTGTTTCTGTCAACTGACCTACGGTGGTGCTTCTGTCAACTGACCTACAGTGGTGCTTCTGTCAACTGACCTACAGCGGTGCTTCTGTCAACTGACCTACAGTGGTGCTTGCATTAGCTGACCTACAGTGGTGCTTCTGTCAACTGACCTACAGTGGTGCTTGTATTAACTGACCTACAGTATACAGCAAACCCTACATCGCCTACTGCTATAGAAACACAACGTAATGGGTGAATATCTGCTCTCGTCTCACTCTTAGACGTGTGTATATTCAACAGAATAGTACACGACAACCAAATGAGAGATGCTAATTAGTCTTAGAAACGGTGTGTGGTAGGGTAAAACCGATGGGGGAGGGGTTCGCCCTGTAAGAAATTTTTCCCTTCATCCATCCTCCCTCCCCCATCACTTGTAGACTGGACGAAAATAATTTATAACAACCACACATCACCCCTATCATTGCATCGGTACATTGCACCCCCGGCCACGCTCCACTGCACACAACTTCCGGTGCTGGAGAGGTGATTATATTCTACAGAGGAAGCGTCTGTCTACACCCTCCCACCGTGCTGTCTGTCTACACCCTCCCACCGTGCTGTCTGTCTACACCCTCCCACTGTGCTGTCTGTTGTATCACCCTCACCCTCCCACCGTGCTGTCTGTCTACACCCTCCCACTGTGCTGTCTGTTGTATCACCCTCACCCTCCCACTGTGCTGTCTGTTGTATCACCCTCCCACTGTGCTGTCTGTTGTATCACCCTCCCACTGTGCTGTCTGTTGTATCACCCTCCCACCGTGCTGTCTGTTGTATCACCCTCCCACCGTGCTGTCTGTTGTATCACCCTCCCACTGTGCTGTCTGTTGTATCACCCTCACCCTCCCACTGTGCTGCCTGTTGTATCACCCTCCCACTGTGCTGTCTGTTGTATCACCCTCACCCTCCCACTGTGCTGTCTGTTGTATCACCCTCCCATTGTGCTGTCTGTTGTATCACCCTCCCACTGTGCTGTCTGTTGTATCACCCTCCCACTGTGCTGTCTGTTGTATCACCCTCCCACCGTGCTGTCTGTTGTATCACCCTCCCACTGTGCTGTCTGTTGTATCACCCTCACCCTCCCACTGTGCTGTCTGTTGTATCACCCTCCCTCTGTGCTGTCTGTTGTATCACCCTCACCCTCCCACTGTGCTGTCTGTTGTATCACCCTCCCACCGTGCTGTCTGTTGTATCACCCTCCCACCGTGCTGTCTGTTGTATCACCCTCCCACCGTGCTGTCTGTTGTATCACCCTCCCACCGTGCTGTCTGTTGTATCACCCTCCCACTGTGCTGTCTGTTGTATCACCCTCACCCTCCCACTGTGCTGCCTGTTGTATCACCCTCCCACTGTGCTGTCTGTTGTATCACCCTCACCCTCCCACCGTGCTGTCTGTTGTATCACCCTCACCCTCCCACCGTGCTGTCTGTTGTATCACCCTCCCACTGTGCTGTCTGTTGTATCCCCTTCACCCTCCCACTGTGCTGTCTGTTGTATCACCCTCACCCTCCCACCGTGCTGTCTGTTGTATCACCCTCCCACTGTGCTGTCTGTTGTATCACCCTCACCCTCCCACTGTGCTGTCTGTTGTATCACCCTCACCCTCCCACTGTGCTGTCTGTTGTATCACCCTCACCCTCCCACTGTGCTGTCTGTTGTATCACCCTCCCACCGTGCTGTCTGTTGTATCACCCTCCCACTGTGCTGTCTGTTGTATCACCCTCCCACTGTGCTGTCTGTTGTATCACCCTCACCCTCCCACAGTGCTGTCTGTTGTATCACCCTCCCACTGTGCTGTCTGTTGTATCACCCTCACCCTCCCACTGTGCTGTCTGTTGTATCACCCTCACCCTCCCACTGTGCTGTCTGTTGTATCACCCTCCCATTGTGCTGTCTGTTGTATCACCCTCCCACTGTGCTGTCTGTTGTATCACCCTCCCACTGTGCTGTCTGTTGTATCACCCTCCCACTGTGCTGTCTGTTGTATCACCCTCACCCTCCCACTGTGCTGTCTGTTGTATCACCCTCACCCTCCCACTGTGCTGTCTGTTGTATCACCCTCCCATTGTGCTGTCTGTTGTATCACCCTCCCACTGTGCTGTCTGTTGTATCACCCTCCCACTGTGCTGTCTGTTGTATCACCCTCACCCTCCCACTGTGCTGTCTGTTGTATCACCCTCCCATTGTGCTGTCTGTTGTATCACCCTCCCACCGTGCTGTCTGTTGTATCACCCTCCCACTGTGCTGTCTGTTGTATCACCCTCACCCTCCCACCGTGCTGTCTGTTTTATCACCCTCCCACCGTGCTGCCTGTTGTATCACCCTCACCCTCCCACTGTGCTGCCTGTTGTATCACCCTCCCACTGTGCTGTCTGTTGTATCACCCTCACCCTCCCACCGTGCTGTCTGTTGTATCACCCTCCCACCGTGCTGTCTGTTGTATCACCCTCCCACTGTGCTGTCTGTTGTATCACCCTCACCCTCCCACCGTGCTGTCTGTTGTATCACCCTCCCACTGTGCTGTCTGTTGTATCACCCTCACCCTCCCACTGTGCTGTCTGTTGTATCACCCTCCCATTGTGCTGTCTGTTGTATCACCCTCCCACTGTGCTGTCTGTTGTATCACCCTCACCCTCCCACTGTGCTGTCTGTTGTATCACCCTCACCCTCCCACTGTGCTGTCTGTTGTATCACCCTCCCATTGTGCTGTCTGTTGTATCACCCTCCCACTGTGCTGTCTGTTGTATCACCCTCCCACTGTGCTGTCTGTTGTATCACCCTCCCACTGTGCTGTCTGTTGTATCACCCTCACCCTCCCACTGTGCTGTCTGTTGTATCACCCTCCCATTGTGCTGTCTGTTGTATCACCCTCCCACTGTGCTGTCTGTTGTATCACCCTCCCACTGTGCTGTCTGTTGTATCACCCTCCCACTGTGCTGTATGTTGTATCACCCTCCCACCGTGCTGTCTGTTGTATCACCCTCCCACCGTGCTGTCTGTTGTATCACCCTCACCCTCCCACTGTGCTGTCTGTTGTATCACCCTCCCACCGTGCTGTCTGTTGTATCACCCTCACCCTCCCACCGTGCTGTCTGTTGTATCACCTTCACCCTCCCACTGTGCTGTCTGTTGTATCACCCTCCCACTGTGCTGTCTGTTATATCACCCTCCCACCGTGCTGTCTGTTGTATCACCCTCACCCTCCCACCGTGCTGTCTGTTGTATCACCTTCACCCTCCCACTGTGCTGTCTGTTGTATCACCCTCCCATTGTGCTGTCTGTTGTATCACCCTCCCACTGTGCTGTCTGTTGTATCACCCTCCCACTGTGCTGTCTGTTGTATCACCCTCCCACTGTGCTGTATGTTGTATCACCCTCCCACCGTGCTGTCTGTTGTATCACCCTCCCACCGTGCTGTCTGTTGTATCACCCTCACCCTCCCACTGTGCTGTCTGTTGTATCACCCTCCCACCGTGCTGTCTGTTGTATCACCCTCACCCTCCCACCGTGCTGTCTTTTGTATCACCTTCACCCTCCCACTGTGCTGTCTGTTGTATCACCCTCCCACTGTGCTGTCTGTTGTATCACCCTCCCACCGTGCTGTCTGTTGTATCACCCTCACCCTCCCACCGTGCTGTCTGTTGTATCACCTTCACCCTCCCACTGTGCTGTCTGTTGTATCACCCTCCCACCGTGCTGTCTGTTGTATCACCCTCACCCTCCCACCGTGCTGTCTGTTGTATCACCCTCCCATTGTGCTGTCTGTTGTATCACCCTCCCACTGTGCTGTCTGTTGTATCACCCTCACCCTCTCACTGTGCTGTCTGTTGTATAACCCTCCCACTGTACTGTCTGTTGTATCACCCTCACCCTCCCACTGTGCTGTCTGTTGTATCACCCTCCCACTATGCTGTCTGTTGTATCACCCTCACCCTCCCACTGTGCTGCCTGTTGTATCACCCTCACCCTCCCACCGTGCTGTCTGTTGTATCACCCTCACCCTCCCACCGTGCTGTCTGTTGTATCACCCTCCCACCGTGCTGTCTGTTGTATCACCCTCACCCTCCCACCGTGCTGTCTGTTGTATCACCCTCACCCTCCCACTGTGCTGTCTGTTGTATCACCCTCCCACCGTGCTGTCTGTTGTATCACCCTCACCCTCCCACTGTGCTGTCTGTTGTATCACCCTCCCACTGTGCTGTCTGTTGTATCACCCTCACCCTCCCACCGTGCTGTCTGTTGTATCACCCTCCCACCGTGCTGTCTGTTGTATCACCCTCACCCTCCCACTGTGCTGTCTGTTGTATCACCCTCCCACTGTGCTGTCTGTTGTATCACCCTCACCCTCCCACTGTGCTGTCTGTTGTATCACCCTCCCACTGTGCTGTCTGTTGTATCACCCTCACCCTCCCACCGTGCTGTCTGTTGTATCACCCTCACCCTCCCACTGTGCTGTCTGTTGTATCACCCTCCCACTGTGCTGTCTGTTGTATCACCCTCCCACCGTGCTGTCTGTTGTATCACCCTCCCACTGTGCTGTCTGTTGTATCACCCTCACCCTCCCACAGTGCTGTCTGTTGTATCACCCTCACCCTCCCACCTCACCCTCCCACTGTGCTGTCTGTTGTATCACCCTCCCACCGTGCTGTCTGTTGTATCACCCTCCCACCGTGCTGTCTGTTGTATCACCCTCCCACCGTGCTGTCTGTTGTATCACCCTCCCACCGTGCTGTCTGTTGTATCACCCTCCCACTGTGCTGTCTGTTGTATCACCCTCACCCTCCCACTGTGCTGTCTGTTGTATCACCCTCCCACCGTGCTGTCTGTTGTATCACCCTCCCACCGTGCTGTCTGTTGTATCACCCTCACCCTCCCACTGTGCTGTCTGTTGTATCACCCTCCCACTGTGCTGTCTGTTGTATCACCCTCACCCTCCCACTGTGCTGTCTGTTGTATCACCCTCCCACTGTGCTGTCTGTTGTATCACCCTCACCCTCCCACCGTGCTGTCTGTTGTATCACCCTCACCCTCCCACTGTGCTGTCTGTTGTATCACCCTCCCACTGTGCTGTCTGTTGTATCACCCTCACCCTCCCACCGTGCTGTCTGTTGTATCACCCTCCCACCGTGCTGTCTGTTGTATCACCCTCCCACTGTGCTGTCTGTTGTATCACCCTCACCGACCACTGTGAACACTGGCGGTTAGTGACGGCGCCCCTACACCGGAATTAGTGACGGCGCCCCTACGACATGCGTTAGTGACGACGCCCTACACCGGGGTTAGTACATCTCTGGCGGTAGTTTTCATGTCAAGATGAGCAGCGGTGACAAGCAATCAAAGATCTGTGGGTATTTTCGTGGACTACTGAGATGGGGGGGGGGGTGTAAGGCGTGAGGCACTTGACAAGCTGGCAGCATTTTAGATTTTTCTTTCCAAATAATGTATATTGAAAGATAGATACACATTTTATTACAGCATGCACACACAGACGTATATACCGATATATATGTGGTAGGTGTGGATGTATGTGTATATGTGGGAGAGGATGTGGATGTGTGTAAGTGTGCGTGCGTGAGTGCGTGCGTGTGTATGTGTGTGTGTGCGCGTTTCTGTGTATGTGTGTGTATGTGTGAGTAGCTGATTGAAAGCAGTACACGAGAGTGGTTCAGTTAAGGTGGTTCAGGTGAAAATGGTTCAGGTTAATTGGTTCAGGTTAAGTGGTTCAGTTAAGGTGGTTCAGGTTAAGTGGTTCAGTTAAGGTGGTTCAGGTGAAAGTGGTTAAGGTTAAGTGGTTCAGGTTAAGTGGTTCAGTTAAGGTGGTTCAGGTTATAATGGTTCAGGTTAATTGGTTCAGGTTAAGGGGTTCAGGTTAAGGGGTTCAGGTTAAGGGGTTCAGGTGAAAATGGTTAAGGTTAAGTGGTTCAGGTTAAGTGGTTCAGGTTAAGTGGTTCACTTAAGGTGGTTCAGGTGAAAGTGGTTAAGGTTAAGTGGTTCAGGTTAAGTGGTTCAGTTAAGGTGGTTCAGGTGAAAGTAGTTCAGGTTAAGTGGTTCAGGTGAAAGTGTTTAAGGTTAAGTGGTTCAGGTTAAGTGATTCAGGTTAAGGTGGTTCAGGTGAAAGTGGTTAAGGTTAAGTGGTTCAGGTTAAGTGGTTCAGTTAAGGTGGTTCAGGTGAAAGTAGTTCAGGTTAAGTGGTTCAGGTGAAAGTGGTTCAGGTTAAGTGGTTCAGGTTAAGTGGTTCACTTAAGGTGGTTCGGTTGAAAGTGGTTCAGGTTAAGTGGTTCAGGTTAAGTGGTTCAGGTTAAGTGGTTCAGGTTAAGTGGTTCAGGTTAAGTGGTTCAGGTGAAAGTGGTTCAGGTTAAGTGGTTCAGGTTAAGTGGTTCAGGTTAAGTGGTTCAGGTTAAGTGGTTCAGGTTAAGTGGTTCAGGTTAAGTGGTTCAGGTTAAGTGGTTCAGGTTATGTGGTTCAGGTTAAGTGGTTCAGGTTATGTGGTTCAGGTTAAGTGGTTCAGGTTAAGTGGTTCAGGTTAAGTGGTTCAGGTTAAGTGGTTCAGGTTAAGTGGTTCAGGTTAAGTGGTTCAGGTTAAGTGGTTCAGGTTAAGTGGTTCAGGTTAAGTGGTTCAGGTTAAGTGGTTCAGGTTAAGTGGTTCAGTTAAGGTGGTTCAGGTGAAAGTAGTTAAGGTTAAGTGGTTCAGGTTAATTGGTTCAGGTTAAGTGGTTCAGGCTAAGTGGTTCAGGTTAAGGGGTTCAGGTTAAGTGGTTCAGGTTAAGTGGTTCAGTTAAGGTGGTTCAGGTGAAAGTAGTTCAGGTTAAGTGGTTCAGGTGAAAGTGGTTAAGGTTAAGTGGTTCAGGTTAAGTGGTTCAGGTTAAGTGGTTCAGGTTAAGTGGTTCAGGTTAAGTGGTTCAGGTTATGTGGTTCAGGTTAAGTGGTTCAAGTTAAGTGGTTCAGGTTAAGTGGTTCAGGTTAAGTGGTTCAGGTTAAGTGGTTCAGGTTAAGTGGTTCAGGTTAAGTGGTTCAGGTTAAGTGGTTCAGGTTAAGTGGTTCAGGTTAAGTGGTTAAGGTTAAGTGGTTCAGGTTAAGTGGTTCAGGTGATAGGGGTTCAGGTTAAGTGGTTCCGGTTAAGTGGTTCAGGTTAAGTGGTTCAGGTTAAGGTGGTTCAGGTGAATGTGGTTAAGGTTAAGTGGTTCAGGTTAAGTGGTTCAGTTAAGGTGGTTCAGGTGAAAGTAGTTCAGGTTAAGTGGTTCAGGTGAAAGTGGTTCAGGTTAAGTGGTTCAGGTTAAGTGGTTCACTTAAGGTGGTTCGGGTGAAAGTGGTTCAGGTTAAGTGGTTCAGGTTAAGTGGTTCAGGTTAAGTGGTTCAGGTTAAGTGGTTCAGGTTAAGTGGTTCAGGTGAAAGTGGTTCAGGTTAAGTGGTTCAGGTTAAGTGGTTCAGGTTAAGTGGTTCAGGTTAAGTGGTTCAGGTTAAGTGGTTCAGGTTAAGTGGTTCAGGTTAAGTGGTTCAGGTTAAGTGGTTCAGGTTATGTGGTTCAGGTTAAGTTGTTCAGGTTATGTGGTTCAGGTTAAGTGGTTCAGGTTAAGTGGTTCAGGTTAAGTGGTTCAGTTTAAGTGGTTCAGGTTAAGTGGTTCAGGTTAAGTGGTTCAGATTAAGTGGTTCAGGTTAAGGGGTTCAGGTTAAGTGGTTTAGGTTAAGTGGTTCAGTTAAGGTGGTTCAGGTGAAAGTAGTTCAGGTTAAGTGGTTCAGGTGAAAGTGGTTAAGGTTAAGTGGTTCAGGTTAAGTGGTTCAGGTTAAGTGGTTCAGGTTAAGTGGTTCAGGTTAAGTGGTTCAGGTTAAGTGGTTCAGGTTAAGTGGTTCAGGTTAAGTGGTTCAGTTAAGGTGGTTCAGGTGAAAGTAGTTAAGGTTAAGTGATTCAGGTTAATTGGTTCAGGTTAAGTGGTTCAGGCTAAGTGGTTCAGGTTAAGGGGTTCAGGTTAAGTGGTTCAGGTTAAGTGGTTCAGTTAAGGTGGTTCAGGTGAAAGTAGTTCAGGTTAAGTGGTTCAGGTGAAAGTGGTTAAGGTTAAGTGGTTCAGGTTAAGTGGTTCAGGTTAAGTGGTTCAGGTTAAGTGGTTCAGGTTAAGTGGTTCAGGTTAAGTGGTTCAGGTTATGTGGTTCAGGTTAAGTGGTTCAGGTTAAGTGGTTCAGGTTAAGTGGTTCAGGTTAAGTGGTTCAGGTTAAGTGGTTCAGGTTAAGTGGTTCAGGTTAAGTGGTTCAGGTGAAACACCTGTTCAGGTTAAGTGATTCAGGTTAAGTGGTTCAGGTTAAGTGGTTCAGGTTAAGTGGTTCAGGTTAAGTGGTTCAGGTTAAGTGGTTCAGGTTAAGTGGTTCAGGTTAAGTGGTTCAGGTTAAGTGGTTCAGGTGATAGGGGTTCAGGTTAAGTGGTTCCGGTTAAGTGGTTAAGGTTAAGTGGTTCAGGTGATAGGGGTTCAGGTTAAGTGGTTCCGGTTAAGTGGTTCAGGTTAAGTGGTTCAGGCTAAGTGGTTCAGGTTAAGTGGTTCAGGTTAAGTGGTTCGGGTGAAAGTGGTTCAGGTTAATTGGTTCAGTTGATCCCACGGAAGCTAACGCCAATTGCGAACATTAACTTGTTAACATTAATTAGTTGACCTTTGCCCTCCCTGCACCGCTTCAAGATTCGTGAAATGAAAACTTTCCCCTTTCATCTCAGTGGTGTTTGAAGGCTTACAGGTACATCTATCATAACAAAACGAAACTAGCACAAACATAACGCTACCAGTTTTTCCAAAAGGAACCTCATAGTTTTGAATCCAGTCCGGTTTTGTAGAGATACTGGCAGAGTAGGGAGGGGGGAGGAGGAGAGGGGGCGGAGTACGGGGATTAATCATCTAGAAATGTGCCAACTAGAACTGTAATTACAAATCTGTAATGACTGAGGCACTAGCCCGCGTCGTAATCCTGGAACACGCGTTATTATACGACGTTATTTACGACGTTATTATACGTTGTTATTTACGACGCATCGTTATAAAGCTGCTGACATCTTTATGTGACCACTAAGACAATTATATCTCAGCCTTATAAATTTATAAATGTATATTATATACCGCGTTGTGTATTGACTAAATATTGAGCCATGGTAAATAAGTAATTAGTGAATGTGTTGGTTACATTTGTTTTAGCAGGGAGAATGTCAGATATGTTTTAAGATTACTAATGGCATATTTGTCTAAGGATAACACAAATTGGCAGCTGTATCTAGATGACAAAAACTGGCAGGTCTATCTTATGATGACAAAAACTGGCAGGTCTATCTTAAGATGACTTGCCACTAACATTGACCTAACTGCGTGTCTAAGTCGTCAACAGCTTGCCTGCACATGTTCGTGTAATTGTTTCGGTCTTGTTGGCTCCGCTTTATGTTTTGAATACACTCGATTGATGGTCGTGTTCGTTGTGAGGTCCACGCTTCATTTGTTAGAACGTTGTAAACAGTGGTAAAATTTAGAAATAGCCAATATATGCAGCATCAGATCAATGGTGGTTTGAATAAGGATATGGCAGTGTGGTATTAAAAATACAATTAGGTATTGACAAGGGGTATGATAATGTTGTATTAAAAATACAATGGCTTATTGACAAGTGCTATGATAGTGTAGTACTAAAAATACAATGGTGTATTGACAAATGCTAGGTTAATTATTAAAAATACAATGGTGTTATTGTAAAAATTTGCAGTGATGTTGTGTATCTCTAGTGTTGAATTACTATTGTTGTTTTGTTTTTGTTTTGTTGCTGAACTGTGGTACAATGGTACTGTGGTACAATGGTACTGTGGTACTCTGGAATTTATGAATCAATGGCGTGGTGGTTAAGAATTAGTTCATAACCACCACCAACCAGTTCATCAGTTCATCAGTTAAGGAAGTAATGAATCTATTGATTGTAGCAAGAAATATCTCATTGGTGGGGTTATAGAGTTAAAACTTGTACTTTAGGGCTCTGTTAATGAACGTCATTGATTTTCGGCAGAATTTGGGGAATAGATACAGAGGTCACTCTCCCATTTACAATAATCAGACTCCAAAATAGACACCTTGTCATTTACAACAGTCACCTTCCATTTACAATAATCAGACTCCAAAATAGGCACCTTGTCATTTACAACAGTCACCTTCCACTTACAATAATCAGACTCCAAAATAGGCACCTTGTCATTTACAACAGTCACCTTCCACTTACAATAATCAGACTCCAAAATAGGCACCTTGTCATTTACAACAGTCACCTTCCATTTACAATAATCAGACACCAAAATAGGCACCTTGTCATTTACAACAGTCACCTTCCATTTACAATAATCAGACACCAAAATAGGCACCTTGTCATTTACAATACTTAAATGTCTGATGGTTTTTTATGGTCTAACAAAGTAACTGATTTTAATCCATACCTAATCTAGCGATTTCTTTTTAACGATCAACATGAGTACATCTCTATTTCGAGGCACGAATATCTATTCTTAATCTAATATGTTTAAAAGTGATTTATAACTGATTAAAACTCCACAAAAAATAAGGGAGATAAATAAGAAAAAGCGATCATCGTTCACGGGAGTTATTTATAAAGCCATGAACGCTACTCAGGGGCAGATAATTGACGTTTAGAGTTATCGCAAACTGCTACCAGTTTTAAAGCAAACTAGAATACCCGTCATCCGTTGGATAACTGTGGGTTTCGGGGGTCATCCATCAAAAAACATCAAGTCTGTCACTCAGAGGCATAGCGACCCTTCCCGGCGCCCGGGGACAAAGTTTTCGATTTGAACCCCCCCCCCCCCTCAAACTTTTGATGTGCACCCCCCCCCCCCCACTCAAACTTTCGATTTGAACCCCCCTCAACCTATCAATTTATTTTTCCAAACCATTTTGGCGCCCCAACATATGTCCCCCCCCCCCTTCCCCCCTCCACCTCCCCACCCCCCCTTCCCCCCCCCTCCCCACCCCCCGCCTCCCCTCCCCACCCCCCGCCTCCCCTCCCCACCCCCCGCCTCCCCTCCCCTACCGTCCCCCCCCCCCCCTCCTCGGTACGCTACTGCAGTGTCACTTATCGTCACAAAAAACAGACCCCACATTCAAATATATGTTTTTTATCTTTTAAAAACACCGAAAACACCGATTTCGGACTATCCCTTCATAAACTGACGTCACAGGTGACCTACTCAACTCTACTTCACCTGCCCAGTGTCCTGCCAAGTCTCAGACAACATGTTTTTATCGTTTAAAAAACAATTCCAGCCGAGCATGTATCTGACCACACTATCCTTTCATATGCTTAGGACAAAGAAACAGATGAACTCTACTTCACCTGCCCTGTATCTTGCCAAGTTCAGATAGGCAACGTTATCATTCACATCTAAAAAAAAAAATTGAAAAAAAAAATTTCATTGACATATTGGTCTAGAACCCGTGCCTCCTGCATGAGAGCTGACTACGCTACCATTTTAGCTATTTACTCGTGACGTCACAAGTGAATTTTTATACTATACTATGTGTCTCCTTATGCAACTTGATTTACGCGTATAGATTCTAGATCTAGATCTAAAAATAAGTCTAGTAGTACTAACTTTCAAATTAAATTTTATCTTAAATAAGCCAAACAAAGATTTATATAAAATAATTAAGGCCTGAAATAGATTCTAGATGTAGAATTTACATTGAATCTAGTGACCTACATCTAGGCTAGATCTAGATCTAGGCTAGATTCATAAATTTCCTTCGATAGCTGATCTTTAGATCTAGAGAAATTTATCGTAAAACTAAATGAAAAAGACAGTTGAAAATTGATATAAGTGTTGGGACGTAATAAATACAGCAAACGGACGTATTGTTAAAGTTATGACCGACAGAAAATTAGATTTAGAACGCGTTAAACTTTTGAATGGGAACACAATTTTCTTCAATAGACGCCGCCATTTTATTGTACTAAAGAGTAAACAAAAACCTGTGACGTCACTATTCCCACAAAGTTTAGTCAAGGTTTTAACATTTTAAAAAAAAATGGGTTATTCTGCGTAGGAATAAATCAATAAATTAATTAACGTCTTTAAATAAATTTGTGATCAACAGTCTGTCTGCATTAAAAAATTATTCTCTACCTGCATACCATTTTACAGCTTTCCAGATAGAGTCGAACATATCACAATTTTCGATCAGGCAAACAAATAAATATTCAAACATGTAAACAAACTTGACTTTTAGTAGTATACTAGAATACCCGTCATCCGTTGGATAACTGTGGGTTTCGGGGGTCATCCATCAAAAAACATCACGTCTGTCACTCAGAGGCATAGCGACCCTTCCCGGCGCCCGGGGACAAAGTTTTCGATTTGAACCCCCCCCCCTCAAACTTTTGATGTGCACCCCCCCCCCCCCCCCACTCAAACTTTCGATTTGAACCCCCCTCAACCTATCAATTTATTTTTCCAAACCATTTTGGCGCCCCAACATATGTCCCCCCCCTTCCCCCCTCCACCTCCCCACCCCCCGCCTCCCCTTCCCCCCCCCCCCCCGCCTCCCCTCCCCTCCCCTACCGTCCCCCCCCCCCCCTCCTCGGTACGCTACTGCAGTGTCACTTATCGTCACAAAAAACAGACCCCACATTCAAATATATGTTTTTTATCTTTTAAAAACACCGAAAACACCGTTTTCGGACTATCCCTTTATAAACTGACGTCACAGGTGACCTACTCAACTCTACTTCACCTGCCCAGTGTCCTGCCAAGTCTCAGACAACATGTTTTTATCGTTTAAAAAACAATTCCAGCCGAGCATGTATCTGACCACACTATCCTTTCATATGCTTAGGACAAAGAAACAGATGAACTCTACTTCACCTGCCCTGTATCTTGCCAAGTTCAGATAGGCAACGTAATCATTCACATCTAAAAAAAAAAATTGAAAAAAAAAATTTCATTGACATATTGGTCTAGAACCCGTGCCTCCTGCATGAGAGCTGACTACGCTACCATTTTAGCTATTTACTCGTGACGTCACAAGTGAATTTTTATACTATACTATGTGTCTCCTTATGCAACTTGATTTACGCGTATAGATTCTAGATCTAGATCTAAAAATAAGTCTAGTAGCACTAACTTTCAAATTAAATTTTATCTTAAATAAGCCAAACAAAGATTTATATAAAATAATTAAGGCCTGAAATAGATTCTAGATGTAGAATTTACATTGAATCTAGTGACCTACATCTAGGCTAGATCTAGATCTAGATCTAGGCTAGATTCATAAATTTCCTTCGATAGCTGATCTTTAGATCTAGAGAAATTTATCGTAAAACTAAATGAAAAAGACAGTTGAAAATTGATATAAGTGTTGGAACTTAATAAATACAGCAAAAGGACGTATTGTTTAAGTTATAGCCGGCAGAAAATTAGCTTTGTAACGCGTTAAACTTTTGAATGGGCCACAAAGTCTATGATGGGGTCCGCCATTTTTATTGTACCAAAAATGTAAACACATCAAGGGACGTCACTATCCCCACAAAGTTTATTCAAAGTATTAACATTTTTAAAAAAATACGGTTAATTTAACTATGAATAAATCAATAAATTAATTAACGTCTTTAAATAAATTTGTGATCAACAGTCTGTCTGCATTAAAAAATTATTCTCTACCTGCATACTATTTTACAGCTTTCCAGATAGAGTCGAACATATCACAATAGTCAATCAGGCAAACAAACAAATAAATATTCAAACATGTAAACAAACTTGACTTTTAGTAGTATAATAGATAGATGTCTTGACTGGTGTACTGTGAAGAATTGATCATACGCGATCTTGGAAAGACGATATAAGGTACTGATTGCTTTTACAAATTAAATATCATAAATTTAAAATTAAAAATACAAGCTTTTTAGTCTAAAATTACTGAAATTGCGGGATTTAGCTATCAAAGCTTTTAATTTACCTGGTAAAAAATTTTAAGTTTGATATTGTAAAATGGTTCTATTTTTTTACTTTAACTCACCTCATTGTTAACCTTGCCTTTTTTTTTTTTGACGTCACATTTTTTCCATTTCATTAACCTTTCAAATTTTCGTTTCTAACCCAATTGTATAAAAATATCCACAAAACAGTTGTTTTAATTAAATTAATTCTAACCTTTACCGTAGTGTAGTATTTTCGTCCGAATTAAAATGACATTTAATATCACTATCGGGTTGAATGTATGGGTAATGCTTTAGACTTTTAAAATGTCGAAATTTAATCTCAATATCAGTTGACTGTGTCGCCTGGGAAGAACAGGGGAAGTAATACCATTATATTCTGACAGATAATACAGATTATATTTTATTCAGAGTTAGGTTACAATAAAACAAGCCAGGTCTGGTAAAGTGGTTTAGTTGTTAACTCCCCTGGGTACCAAAATTTGATAAATTCTGTAGGCTGTCTTTAAAATTTGATCGAATCTGTAGGCTAAGTCTTTAAAATTTGATACACTCTGTATGCTAAGTCTTAAAAATTTGATTTATAAAATCACGTGAAACGGAGCAGAATGGATTCAAACTTAGCGAAAATAAAAATGTGATAAAAAACTCTAACTTCAAATCATTTTTCTTTACATTAACCAGCTTCTAATGTGATATTAACTTTTAAAACCTAATAAGGCTTAATGCAAAAAAAAAAAAAAAAAACGGTATGCTTTATTTGTTTAATTCGCATTTCCTAAGTAATTAGCATTTTAATTATTTGTGTTGATCGTTTTATTCTTTTTTTGTTATTTTCTTTTTCTTAGTAGCGATGTCTTTTTTTTTTGTTTTGTAGGATTTTTAAAAAAATTTAAAAAAAATTTTGATATGATAATTTAACCTTTTGCTAAATTTTTGTGTGCAATGATCTTACTTTCTTGCACATTACGTCGAATGCCGCTGCTATTAATTAATGTAGGTTTTAAGTCAATTACGCTGTTTTTAATTAATGTAGGTTTTAGGCTAATCATGCAGCTACTAATTGAAAAGCCCACTTGTTGGCTAATGTATTGCTACGCCGTATTAGTTGCACATATTGATTGATGGATAGGAGGGACTTTTTGAAACTTTTGAAATGTTTGCTGCTAATGATGGTGATGAAATATAGGCCGAGTTAATTAAGAGTGGTTTTTTTAAATAAAATTTACAGGGATTGGTGGTTTTTTTTTTTTTTTTTTTTTTTTTTTTTTTTTTTTTTTGAGCATTATTTGAGATGCCTAAAGACGTAGAAGAGCAAAAATGTCAGATTGTGACAGCTAGTTTCACGTTGTAGAGAAGATTATAATTGTCACAAAGTGACAGCTAGTATCAAATCTCCACTGTGAGTGCAGGTGAGATACAGAAATCCCATTCACAAATTATCTCGTTAGATTGCTCTTCATTAGCAGGGTGTTTATTAATTAGCAGAAATAAGATCTCAAGGTCACAAGGTCACTGGCCGTTACCCTGGAGCAGCCGGGATGTTTTTGTCACGTGCAGCTCACGCGGTGCTTTCTCGGTTGTTGATTGGCTGGACCTGGGTTTAATTAGGTCAAGGCTGCCGTAAGGCTACAGAATATTCTACCCTGAGTAACGTCAGTGACTTCAGCGACTGTTAGTGCAGATATTCTAAAGTCTGGTACCAGGGTATGACGTCAGTAACTAGAGACGTAGATATTCTAAAGTCTGGTATCAGGGTATGACGTCACTAACTAGAGACGTAGATATTCTAAAGTCTGGTACCAGGGTATGACGTCAGTAACTAGAGACGTAGATATTCTAAAGTCTGGTACCAGGGTATGACGTCAGTAACTAGAGACGTAGATATTCTAAAGTCTGGTATCAGGGTATGACGTCAGTAACTAGAGACGTAGATATTCTAAAGTCTGGTACCAGGGTATGACGTCAGTAACTAGAGACGTAGATATTCTAAAGTCTGGTACCAGGGTATGACGTCAGTAACTAGAGACGTAGATATTCTAAAGTCTGGTATCAGGGCATGACGTCAGTAACTAGAGACGTAGATATTCTAAAGTCTGGTATCAGGGCATGACGTCAGTAACTAGAGACGTAGATATTCTAAAGTCTGGTATCAGGGTATGACGTCAGTAACTAGAGACGTGGATATTCTAAAGTCTGGTATCAGGGTATGACGTCAGTAACTAGAGACGTGGATATTCTAAAGTCTGGTATCAGGGTATGACGTCAGTAACTAGAGACGTAGATATTCTAAAGTCTGGTACCAGGGTATGACGTCAGTAACTAGAGACGTAGATATTCTAAAGTCTGGTATCAGGGTATGACGTCAGTAACTAGAGACGTAGATATTCTAAAGTCTGGTACCAGGGTATGACGTCAGTAACTAGAGACGTAGATATTCTAAAGTCTGGTACCAGGGTATGACGTCAGTAACTAGAGACGTAGATATTCTAAAGTCTGGTATCAGGGCATGACGTCAGTAACTAGAGACGTAGATATTCTAAAGTCTGGTATCAGGGCATGACGTCAGTAACTAGAGACGTAGATATTCTAAAGTCTGGTATCAGGGTATGACGTCAGTAACTAGAGACGTGGATATTCTAAAGTCTGGTATCAGGGTATGACGTCAGTAACTAGAGACGTGGATATTCTAAAGTCTGGTATCAGGGTATGACGTCAGTAACTAGAGACGTAGATATTCTAAAGTCTGGTACCAGGGTATGACGTCAGTAACTAGAGACGTAGATATTCTAAAGTCTGGTATCAGGGTATGACGTCAGTAACTAGAGACGCAGATATTCTAAAGTCTCGTACCAGGGTATGACGTCAGTAACTAGAGACGTAGATATTCTAAAGTCTGGTACCAGGGTATGACGTCAGTAACTAGACACGTAGATATTCTAAAGTCTGGTACCAGGGTATGACGTCAGTAACTAGAGACGTAGATACTCTAAAGTCTGGTACCAGGGTATGACGTCAGTAACTAGAGACGTAGATACTCTAAAGTCTGGTACCAGGGTATGACGTCAGTAACTAGAGACGTAGATATTCTAAAGTCTGGTACCATGGTATGACGTCAGTAACTAGAGACGTAGATATTCTAAAGTCTGGTACCAGGGTATGACGTCAGTAACTAGAGACGTAGATATTCTAAAGTCTGGTACCAGGGTATGACGTCAGTAACTAGAGACGTAGATATTCTAAAGTCTGGTACCAGGGTATGACGTCAGTAACTAGAGACGTAGATACTCTAAAGTCTGGTACCAGGGTATGACGTCAGTAACTAGAGACGTAGATACTCTAAAGTCTGGTACCAGGGTATGACGTCAGTAACTAGAGACGTAGATATTCTAAAGTCTGGTACCAGGGTATGACGTCAGTAACTAGAGACGTAGATATTCTAAAGTCTGGTATCAGGGTATGACGTCAGTAACTAGAGACGTAGATATTCTAAAGTCTGGTACCAGGGTATGACGTCAGTAACTAGAGACGTAGATATTCTAAAGTCTGGTACCAGGGTATGACGTCAGTAACTAGAGACGTAGATATTCTAAAGTCTGGTATCAGGGCATGACGTCAGTAACTAGAGACGTAGATATTCTAAAGTCTGGTATCAGGGCATGACGTCAGTAACTAGACACGTAGATATTCTAAAGTCTGGTACCAGGGTATGACGTCAGTAACTAGAGACGTAGATACTCTAAAGTCTGGTACCAGGGTATGACGTCAGTAACTAGAGACGTAGATACTCTAAAGTCTGGTACCAGGGTATGACGTCAGTAACTAGAGACGTAGATATTCTAAAGTCTGGTACCAGGGTATGACGTCAGTAACTAGAGACGTAGATATTCTAAAGTCTGGTACCAGGGTATGACGTCAGTAACTAGAGACGTAGATATTCTAAAGTCTGGTACCAGGGTATGACGTCAGTAACTAGAGACGTAGATACTCTAAAGTCTGGTACCAGGGTATGACGTCAGTAACTAGAGACGTAGATACTCTAAAGTCTGGTACCAGTGTATGACGTCAGTAACTAGAGACGTAGATATTCTAAAGTCTGGTACCAGGACCAGGGTATGACGTCAGTAACTAGAGACGTAGATATTCTAAAGTCTGGTACCATGGTATGACGTCAGTAACTAGAGACGTAGATATTCTAAAGTCTGGTACCAGGACCAGGGTATGACGTCAGTAACTAGAGACGTAGATATTCTAAAGTCTGGTACCAGGACTAGGGTATGACGTCAGTAACTAGAGACGTAGATATTCTAAAGTCTGGTACCAGGACCAGGGTATGACGTCAGTAACTAGAGACGTAGATATTCTAAAGTCTGGTACCAGGGTATGACGGCAGTAACTAGAGACGTAGATACTCTAAAGTCTGGTACCAGGGTATGACGTCAGTAACTAGAGACGTAGATATTCTAAAGTCTGGTACCAGGGTATGACGTCAGTAACTAGAGACGTAGATACTCTAAAGTCTGGTACCAGGGTATGACGTCAGTAACTAGAGACGTAGATACTCTAAAGTCTGGTACCAGGGTATGACGTCAGTAACTAGAGACGTAGATATTCTAAAGTCTGGTACCATGGTATGACGTCAGTAACTAGAGACGTAGATATTCTAAAGTCTGGTACCAGGGTATGACGTCAGTAACTAGAGACGTAGATATTCTAAAGTCTGGTACCAGGGTATGACGTCAGTAACTAGAGACGTAGATATTCTAAAGTCTGGTACCAGGGTATGACGTCAGTAACTAGAGACGTAGATACTCTAAAGTCTGGTACCAGGGTATGACGTCAGTAACTAGAGACGTAGATACTCTAAAGTCTGGTACCAGGGTATGACGTCAGTAACTAGAGACGTAGATATTCTAAAGTCTGGTACCATGGTATGACGTCAGTAACTAGAGACGTAGATATTCTAAAGTCTGGTACCAGGACCAGGGTATGACGTCAGTAACTAGAGACGTAGATATTCTAAAGTCTGGTACCATGGTATGACGTCAGTAACTAGAGACGTAGATATTCTAAAGTCTGGTACCAGGACCAGGGTATGACGTCAGTAACTAGAGACGTAGATATTCTAAAGTCTGGTACCAGGACTAGGGTATGACGTCAGTAACTAGAGACGTAGATATTCTAAAGTCTGGTACCAGGACCAGGGTATGACGTCAGTAACTAGAGACGTAGATATTCTAAAGTCTGGTACCAGGGTATGACGGCAGTAACTAGAGACGTAGATACTCTAAAGTCTGGTACCAGGGTATGACGTCAGTAACTAGAGACGTAGATATTCTAAAGTCTGGTACCAGGGTATGACGTCAGTAACTAGAGACGTAGATATTCTAAAGTCTGGTACCAGGGTATGACGTCAGTAACTAGAGACGTAGATATTCTAAAGTCTGGTACCATGGTATGACGTCAGTAACTAGAGACGTAGATATTCTAAAGTCTGGTACCAGGACCAGGGTATGACGTCAGTAACTAGAGACGTAGATATTCTAAAGTCTGGTACCATGGTATGACGTCAGTAACTAGAGACGTAGATATTCTAAAGTCTGGTACCAGGACCAGGGTATCACGTCAGTAACTAGAGACGTAGATATTCTAAAGTCTGGTACCAGGGTATGACGTCAGTAACTAGAGACGTAGATATTCTAAAGTCTGGTACCAGGACCAGGGTATGACGTCAGTAACTAGAGACGTAGATATTCTAAAGTCTGGTACCAGGACCAGGGTATGACGTCAGTAACTAGAGACGTAGATATTCTAAAGTCTGGTACCAGGACCAGGGTATGACGTCAGTAACTAGAGACGTAGATATTCTAAAGTCTGGTACCAGGGTATGACGTCAGTAACTAGAGACGTAGATATTCTAAAGTCTGGTACCAGGACCAGGGTATGACGTCAGTAACTAGAGACGTAGATATTCTAAAGTCTGGTATCAGGGTATGACGTCAGTAACTAGAGACGTAGATATTCTAAAGTCTGGTATCAGGGTATGACGTCAGTAACTAGAGACGTAGATATTCTAAAGTCTGGTACCAGGACCAGGGTATGACGTCAGTAACTAGAGACGTGGATATTCTAAAGTCTGGTACCAGGGTATGACGTCAGTAACTAGAGACGTAGATATTCTAAAGTCTGGTACCATGGTATGACGTCAGTAACTAGAGACGTAGATATTCTAAAGTCTGGTACCAGGACCAGGGTATGACGTCAGTAACTAGAGACGTAGATATTCTAAAGTCTGGTACCATGGTATGACGTCAGTAACTAGAGACGTAGATATTCTAAAGTCTGGTACCAGGACCAGGGTATGACGTCAGTAACTAGAGACGTAGATATTCTAAAGTCTGGTACCATGGTATGACGTCAGTAACTAGAGACGTAGATATTCTAAAGTCTGGTACCAGGACCAGGGTATCACGTCAGTAACTAGAGACGTAGATATTCTAAAGTCTGGTACCAGGGTATGACGTCAGTAACTAGAGACGTAGATATTCTAAAGTCTGGTACCAGGACCAGGGTATGACGTCAGTAACTAGAGACGTAGATATTCTAAAGTCTGGTACCATGGTATGACGTCAGTAACTAGAGACGTAGATATTCTAAAGTCTGGTACCAGGACCAGGGTATGACGTCAGTAACTAGAGACGTAGATATTCTAAAGTCTGGTACCAGGACTAGGGTATGACGTCAGTAACTAGAGACGTAGATATTCTAAAGTCTGGTACCAGGACCAGGGTATGACGTCAGTAACTAGAGACGTAGATATTCTAAAGTCTGGTACCAGGGTATGACGGCAGTAACTAGAGACGTAGATACTCTAAAGTCTGGTACCAGGGTATGACGTCAGTAACTAGAGACGTAGATATTCTAAAGTCTGGTACCAGGGTATGACGTCAGTAACTAGAGACGTAGATATTCTAAAGTCTGGTACCAGGGTATGACGTCAGTAACTAGAGACGTAGATATTCTAAAGTCTGGTACCAGGGTATGACGTCAGTAACTAGAGACGTAGATATTCTAAAGTCTGGTACCAGGGTATGACGTCAGTAACTAGAGACGTAGATATTCTAAAGTCTGGTACCAGGACCAGGGTATGACGTCAGTAACTAGAGACGTAGATATTCTAAAGTCTGGTACCATGGTATGACGTCAGTAACTAGAGACGTAGATATTCTAAAGTCTGGTACCAGGACCAGGGTATGACGTCAGTAACTAGAGACGTAGATATTCTAAAGTCTGGTACCAGGGTATGACGTCAGTAACTAGAGACGTAGATATTCTAAAGTCTGGTACCAGGACCAGGGTATGACGTCAGTAACTAGAGACGTAGATATTCTAAAGTCTGGTACCAGGACCAGGGTATGACGTCAGTAACTAGAGACGTAGATATTCTAAAGTCTGGTACCAGGACCAGGGTATGACGTCAGTAACTAGAGACGTAGATATTCTAAAGTCTGGTACCAGGGTATGACGTCAGTAACTAGAGACGTAGATATTCTAAAGTCTGGTACCAGGACCAGGGTATGACGTCAGTAACTAGAGACGTAGATATTCTAAAGTCTGGTATCAGGGTATGACGTCAGTAACTAGAGACGTAGATATTCTAAAGTCTGGTATCAGGGTATGACGTCAGTAACTAGAGACGTAGATATTCTAAAGTCTGGTACCAGGACCAGGGTATGACGTCAGTAACTAGAGACGTGGATATTCTAAAGTCTGGTACCAGGACCAGGGTATAACGTCAGTAACTAGAGACGTAGATATTCTAAAGTCTGGTACCAGGACCAGGGTATGACGTCAGTAACTAGAGACGTAGATATTCTAAAGTCTGGTATCAGGGTATGACGTCAGTAACTAGAGACGTAGATATTCTAAAGTCTGGTATCAGGGTATGACGTCAGTAACTAGAGACGTGGCTATTCTAAAGTCTGGTATCATGGTATGACGTCAGTAACTAGAGACGTGGCTATTCTAAAGTCTGGTATCATGGTATGACGTCAGTAACTAGAGACGTAGATATTCTAAAGTCTGGTATCAGGGTATGACGTCAGTAACTAGAGACGTAGATATTCTAAAGTCTGGTATCAGGGTATAACGTCAGTAACTAGAGACGTAGATATTCTAAAGTCTGGTACCAGGACCAGGGTATGACGTCAGTAACTAGAGACGTGGATATTCTAAAGTCTGGTACCAGGACTAGGGTATGACGTCAGTAACTAGAGACGTAGATATTCTAAAGTCTGGTACCAGGACCAGGGTATGACGTCAGTAACTAGAGACGTAGATATTCTAAAGTCTGGTACCAGGGTATGACGTCAGTAACTAGAGACGTAGATATTCTAAAGTCTGGTATCAGGGTATGACGTCAGTAACTAGAGACGTGGCTATTCTAAAGTCTGGTATCATGGTATGACGTCAGTAACTAGAGACGTGGCTATTCTAAAGTCTGGTATCATGGTATGACGTCA
The DNA here is from genome assembly GCF_028476545.2 of Physella acuta. Taxonomy (NCBI): domain Eukaryota; kingdom Metazoa; phylum Mollusca; class Gastropoda; family Physidae; genus Physella; species Physella acuta. The sequence continues at coordinate 169,617 of NW_026733251.1, forward strand.
GTAACTAGAGACGTAGATATTCTAAAGTCTGGTATCAGGGTATGACGTCAGTAACTAGAGACGTAGATATTCTAAAGTCTGGTACCAGGGTATGACGTCAGTAACTAGAGACGTAGATATTCTAAAGTCTGGTACCAGGGTATGACGTCAGTAACTAGAGACGTGGATATTCTAAAGTCTGGTACCAGGACCCGGGTATGACGTCAGTAACTAGAGACGTAGATACTCTAAAGTCTGGTACCAGGGTATGACGTCAGTAACTAGAGACGTAGATATTCTAAAGTCTGGTACCAGGACCCGGGTATGACGTCAGTAACTAGAGACGTAGATACTCTAAAGTCTGGTACCAGGGTATGACGTCAGTAACTAGAGACGTAGATATTCTAAAGTCTGGTATCAGGGTATGACGTCAGTAACTAGAGACGTAGATATTCTAAAGTCTGGTACCAGGGTATGACGTCAGTAACTAGAGACGTAGATATTCTAAAGTCTGGTACCAGGGTATGACGTCCGTAACTAGAGACGTAGATATTCTAAAGTCTGGTACCAGGGTATGACGTCAGTAACTAGAGACGTGGATACTCTAAAGTCTAGGACCAGACAGAACCAGGGATGATATAATTGTATAAAAGATGTCTGAATGTCATTCTTACTTTAAATAATAAATGCAAATTAGACCAACAAATATTTGTAAGTATGTTTTGGAGCTATGTCGTTATGTCTTGTCATCTCACATCTACATTTTTCTGGTTCATATTTAGTAATACTCACGATTTTGTCTTAAACTATATGAGCTCACCATGAATTTCATATCCTTGATGGTGTGGTGTAGTTGCCAAATATGCTGCTGCTGCGCATAGAAATGGTGCAGTGGTGGCAAAACTTGGTGCATGCCGTCAGAACTGGTGCAGATATAACAATGGTAGTACAAATTTGATGAAAATTCGTTAGATGTTGGTCAGACATACAGTAGTACTGGCACAGTTATATCAACTTTTAAATCATATTTACTTTCTCGTATACGAAGTATAGAGGAAGTACTGTAATCGTGCAAAAAAAAAAATCGAGATTTTCCCCGATCTCGACGTTTTACACCTCACTGAGTCGGAAAAACATAGTATTGCAATTTTGTCCGTATGTATGTGTATGTGTTTGTATGTGTGTGTGTGTGTGTGTGTGTGTGTGTGTGTGTCTGTGAACACGATAACTCGAGTACCGTTACGGCTAGGTTGATAAAATTTCATATATAAGTATAATATCAGATTTGTAGTTCCATATCAACTTTTCAGCGATTTCCAATAACCGGAAGTGGAACTTATTCTACTTTTAGTTTTTCAAATGCGTATTACTTAAGTACTGTTTCACATAGATAAACGAAATTTCACAAATAAGTAAAATATCTAATTCTCTGCCGTCTTTCAAATTTTGAGTAATTTCCGTTGGTCGGAAGTAGTAATTTACGCTATTTCCGATTTTTCAAAAAAATAAAAACGCATGTGAATTTATAAAGTACTAATAATATTCCGCACTATTATACACATATTGTTTGATGTTCACTTGGTGTGCAATTCTTTTTTTGCCGAGATTGTATTCTATTTTTTAAAAGTTTAGGTAACTAAAAATGGATTAAAAATCATGTGTCTATCCCGAGTCTCCATCCCCCGTAGTGTTATATAAGAATATACGAGAAAGTTTAGGGGAGATCACTCCCGGTTTTTTTAGCATGTGTATAGCTCCCATAATCGTCTCTTTCATTTTAGAGCATTTGTGTGTCTCCACCATTTCCTGTAACAATCAATAACGTGCATGCCTCCGCCATTTCTGGTATCATTTTATAACATTTGAGTATCTCCAACATTGTCTAGATCATTTTATAACATGTGTGTATCTCCACAACGGCCTATATCATTTTATAACGTGTGTATCTCAACAATGGCCTATATCATTTTATAACATGTGTGTCCACAGTGGCCTAGATCATTTTATAACATTTGTGTGGTCCCGACTTCTGTCAACTTCCTGTATTGGCCAGAAAAAAATGAATGTATATAAATTATAGATAACCTTTTCCGTCTAGTCATTAGACGTGCGACATTTCCGGACATCGGAACGTCTCAGGTATCAAAAATGGCAGGTTATTATCTGTGATCAGATCAAAACTAGAATAGCACCGCTGGAAATAACGAAACAATTGCCGTCCTCATGTAGCTCTAGAGTACTGTTCGGTGAAGATTTTCACTTTACTTTTTTACAATCATTAATCAATGACATTCTCTTGTTTAATTTGGTTTGTATTTATGTTTTTTTTAGAGAAGGCTAGTTTTTTTTTGCAAAATAACAATACGTTATTTGTTGGTCGTTTAAAATTCATTAATTAACAAACTAGTTATATTATTTTTCACATTTTTTGTATTATTTTAGTTTTTTCGTGTAACAATCGGCGATTGAGATGTATTGTGTGTCTCCTGTCATTGCTGTTTGTTTTATTTTAGTTCAATAATGGACACCAACGAGTTGACGAGAATCATTCCATCATTATTGTTGACATGGATAAAAATAGTGTCTTTGTACATTTTCTCTTCAAAGCGGCAAAAAAATAAAATAAATAAATTTAAAAAAAAAAATTTTTAATATTTTAATATTTTAAAAATCAAAGATATAAAAATTGCAAATAAGGAAAACTTGAAAATAATGTATTATGTTTAAGGCTACATTTCTGTTTATTTTTCATCAAGCCTAAATTAGTGCCGGAAGTCTTACTTTCGTCAAACAAGACACGATTGTTTGTACAAAAAGGCCGTGTTTGATCTCCTGAAAACCCCCTTTTTTTTCTAGTCATTTGAACTCAAAACTTTGCCGGTAAAAAATTTTAAATATTTTTTTAAAAACTATATGGTCTAGTTATATCATGTTTGTATACATTTTTAGTCACAAAACAAAAACAACAAAACTGATGGGTTTTTATTTTTTATTTTCTTCAGAAACCGAAAATACTATGAACATCAAATACATCCAATCATTATTAAAGTTCAAATAAAAACCAAACTGTTCGATTTTTATAACTATATTTATTTTAACAACATCGTACAAGGGTTTTAAAAATAGTAAATTCCTTTTTTTTTTCTTTTTTTTTCTGGACGTTTGTTGGTTGGTAGAGCTGACCACTGCTATCCCGAGAGTCTCGAGCTCGAATCTGTGTTCGAATCTTTAAGACGCCCATGAGTTCACCTAGCTCTAATGGGTACCTAACTTACGTTAGGGAGACCACACTATCTCTTAATATGTCGAGGGCATCGAAAGGGTTGGACTCTACTTCATCTGCCCTATGTGGCTTGGCCACGAACGGGAAATGATGATGATGGATTATGAGGTTTACGTGATTGTCTCAAACACTATGGCTGGTTTAGTTGTGACTTTTTTGCTGCTAAGTGTGCGAGACTCATAGTGTGGGGATGTTGATTGTGTGGGCTCAGAGTGTGGGGATGTTGACTGTGTGGGCTTACTGTGTGGGCATGTTGACTGTGTGGGCTTACTGTGTGGGCATGTTGACTGTGTGGGCTCACAGTGTGGGCTCAAAGTGTGGGCATGTTGACTGTGTGGGCATGTTGACTGTGTGGGCATGTTGACTGTGTGGGCTCACAGTGTGGGCATGTTGACTGTGTGGGCATGTTGACTGTGTGGGCATGTTGACTGTGTGGGCTCACAGTGTGGGCATGTTGACTGTGTGGGCTCACATTGTGGGCATGTTGACTGTGTGGGCTGACTGTGTGGGCATGTTGACTGTGTGGGCTCACAGTGTGGGCATGTTGACTGTGTGGGCTCACAGTGTGGGCATGTTGACTGTGTGGGCTCACAGTGTGGGCATGTTGACTGTGTGGGCATGTTGACTGTGTGGGCCAAGTGTGCGAGACTCACAGTATTTAGACATGTGGTTAGACATGTGGTTAGAAATGTGCTAGACATGTGGTTAGACATGTGGTTAGACATGTGGTTAGACATGTGGTTAGACATGTGGTTAGACAAGTGGTTAGACATGTGGTTAGACGTGTGGTCACCACACTACCCCTACACATGCCGAGGTCAGAGACATATGTGCACACTGTTTCGCCTACCACGTGAACTGTGTCTGTACCTCAGCACATGCTGGTGACAACAGAAATAATTGTGTTCACCAAAATGGTTGTTTTGATGACTGTATAGAAACGTGAAAAGCTTGGCTGATGTCTAGTCCTGAGGACAGCAAAGGTAGACTTAATACCACTTAGTAAAGAGGACAGTAAAGGTAGACAAAATACCACTGAGATTTAATCTAATGATAAAGACAGTAACGGGAGACATGCGATAACTGATACGGTGTCGATTAAACCAGACAAAGATCTATTTATATCAGAAATTACAAAAAAAATAATTAAACTAGAAATAGTTTCATTATTTTCTATAAAAAAATACTTAATAACAAAAACCACAAAGAATTACAACACTAACTTTGGTAGTACATGTAAGCCTCCTAAACATAAATATAATGTTAAACCTAAAGATAAAGCTAACTTTTAAACATAACCATAAACCTAGCGGTTAAACATAAAGTTAAACCTAATGTTAAACATATAGATAAACCTAAGTTATGACTAAAGTTAAATCTAACTTTAACTTCTAAACATAAACCTAATGGTCAAACCTAACGATACGTTAAACCTAAACCTAAAGACAAACCTAAAGTTAAACCTAAACACAAACCTTTCTTATTTCTAGTGCTACAATTGTCCGCTGTTCTAGACGTATCGATTTCCTTTTCTAACTCAAACAAAACGTGAAAATGTAGAAACGTTTAGCAAAATTAAATGGTTGTGGCGATGGTTATTTGGCAATGACAGGAGCTATTCTTGGTATTCAGAAAATAATGTCGGTTTTAATGTTCCTTAAAGCGATCACAATCTACAATATACATTGTAACGTGGGTTTAGTTCAACCAATCGTGTGTGTGTGTGGGGGGGGGGGGGGTGGTTCGTATCAAAATATAAGCTACAAAACCAGCTTTTTAGCTAATTAGCAAAAGAAAGGCGAACATTTAAAAAAGATTGTTGTCTATTTTCTAAATTGAATCTTTTTTTATTATATTAAATGAATACTTTATTTTGACGTCAGTTTTTTTAAAGCTGTTGCTAACTTAATTTGCTTAGTTGTTTTTTCGTCACTGACACAAACATACACATAATAAACACTCGAATGTTGTATGTGAACATCGACTTTTAAACTAACAACATACATATGGCGAGAATGTTGTCAGTGAAGATCAACTTTTGAACTAACAACATATGAAGTTGGCGAAAATGTTGTAAGTGAAGATCAACTTTTGAACTAACACATATTTCATCACATCATTAGAGTGAGTTCTATTTCGAGATGTATTGGAAGCCATGTTTTGGTGCTAATAACATTCAGCTGAGAGATTCACGCCGATTTCATTCAACATGGACTGGCTTTTCTTTCACAATCTGAAAGTAGCTTAATTTCAAATTCTAATTATGACGTCAAGCAATTATGAAAGCCTCATTAAAAATAATTCATTTTTAATAGCTCTGACATATATCGGGGAGCCTTTGGCATTTCTAAATGTGTCTGAGAAATGTTTACTAATCAGAAAATAAAAGATTATTAAATTTGTGTTACGTAATTTTTTGAACGATCTAGTTCCAATTAACCCTTTTTGGTTGGGGGAAATCGACGTTATAAATGCTTTTTGTTAGTTTAATTTGGCGAATTTCAAACGGCACTTGTCATTAAATTAATTTAACGTCTTTCTAATCTACATTCCAGATGTTGCATTCAGACAGAAGTGTAGCGATCAGTTCCGGTGTTAGGAAGTCCCGCCCACACAGTGGTCTAGGAAGGGGGGTGTTATCCGGAGTATATATCCCTCCCCCTCACAACAGACGCAATCGATCCTTCCATTCCCAGGGCCTAATTCAAAATATGACATAACTCGTGTTTCCGAAATTCATAGGAGCAGAGTTTCTTCCAGGCATCTCTTCGAAATGACATTTATATAATTTTTATAGAAAATATATACTTTTAACAGTGTCCGCCCCACCCCCCCCCCCCCCCCCACCCCGAAGAAAGTATACCGCCCCCCGAAAATTTCAAGTGACTCCCGGGGAAAAAAGTCTGGCTTGCGTTCAGTGTTTCTTCCAATGTTAGGATTTAACGACAGACATAGTGTCATGGTGGGGGGGAGGTAGGTGACTAGAGCAGATAGGCAGATTGTGTCTGTTGGGGGGGGGGGTTGTCTAGAGGAGAAATAAGACTTGCAGATTACACTTGTCGTAGGTCGAATATCTCGATAGGGGGGGGGGTCACATCTGGTGTGGGTGGGAGAGGGACGGGCGTACTTTTGTCAGAATTAGCATGGCCGGTACTATAAGACATGGCGGTAGCATTAGAAACTGGTTTGACGACAGTTTTAACATGCATGATGGTATGGTATAACTAGATGGGTTTACAGGGATGATGGGATGGTATAACTAGATGGGTTTACAGGGATGATGGGATGGTATAACTAGATGGGTTTACAGGGATATTGGGATGGTATAACTACATTGGATGAGGATACAGCCATGGTGGGATGGTATAACTAGACGGGTTTACAGGCATGATGGGATGGTATAACTAGATGGGTTTACAGGCATGGTGGGATGGTATAACTAGATGGGTTTACAGGCATGATTGGATGGTATAACTAGATGGGTTTATGGGATGGTATAACTAGATGGGTTTACAGGGATGATGGGATGGTATAACTAGATGGGTTTACAGGCATGATGGGATGGTATAAATAGATGGGTTTACAGGGATGATGGGATGGTATAACTAGATGGGATGATGGGATGGTATAACTAGATGGGATGATGGGATGGTATAACTAGATTGGATGGGTTTACAGGGATGATGGGATGGTATAACAAGATGGGATGATGGGATGGTATAACTAGATGGGTTTACAGGGATGATGGGATGGTATAACTAGATGGGATGATGGGATGGTATAACTACATTGGATGGGTTTACAGGGATGATGGGATGGTATAACTAGATGGGATGATGGGATGGTATAACTACATTGGATGGGTTTACAGGGATGATGGGATGGTATAACTAGATGGGTTTACAGGGATGATGGGATGGTATAACTAGATGGGATGATGGGATGGTATAACTACATTGGATGGGTTTACAGGGATGATGGGATGGTATAACTAGATGGGTTTACAGGGATGATGGGATGGTATAACTACAATGGATGAGTTTACAGCCATGGTGGGATGGTATAACTAGACGGGTTTACAGGCATGATGGGATGGTATAACTAGATGGGTTTACAGGGATATTGGGATGGTATAACTACATTGGATGAGTTTACAGCCATGGTGGGATGGTATAACTAGACGGGTTTACAGGCATGATGGGATGGTATAACTAGATGGGTTTACAGGCATGGTGGGATGGTATAACTAGATGGGTTTACAGGCATGATTGGATGGTATAACTAGATGGGTTTATGGGATGGTATAACTAGATGGGTTTACAGGGATGATGGGATGGTATAACTAGATGGGTTTACAGCCATGGTGGGATGGTATAACTAGATGGGTTTACAGGGATGATGGGATGGTATAACTAGATGGGATGATGGGATGGTATAACTACATTGGATGGGTTTACAGGGATGATGGGATGGTATAACTAGATGGGTTTACAGGGATGATGGGATGGTATAACTAGATGGGATGATGGGATGGTATAACTACATTGGATGGGTTTACAGGGATGATGGGATGGTATAACTAGATGGGTTTACAGGGATATTGGGATGGTATAACTACATTGGATGAGTTTACAGCCATGGTGGGATGGTATAACTAGACGGGTTTACAGGCATGATGGGATGGTATAACTAGATGGGTTTGCAGGCATGGTGGGATGGTATAACTAGATGGGTTTACAGGCATGATTGGATGGTATAACTAGATGGGTTTATGGGATGGTATAACTAGATGGGTTTACAGGGATGATGGGATGGTATAACTAGACGGGTTTACAGGCATGATGGGATGGTATAACTAGATGGGTTTACAGGGATATTGGGATGGTATAACTACATTGGATGAGTTTACAGCCATGGTGGGATGGTATAACTAGACGGGTTTACAGGCATGATGGGATGGTATAACTAGATGGGTTTACAGGCATGGTGGGATGGTATAACTAGATGGGTTTACAGGCATGATTGGATGGTATAACTAGATGGGTTTATGGGATGGTATAACTAGATGGGTTTACAGGGATGATGGGATGGTATAACTAGATGGGTTTACAGCCATGATGGGATGGTATAAATAGATGGGTTTACAGGGATGATGGGATGGTATAACTAGATGGGATGATGGGATGGTATAACTAGATGGGATGATGGGATGGTATAACTAGATTGGATGGGTTTACAGGGATGATGGGATGGTATAACTAGATGGGATGATGGGATGGTATAACTACATTGGATGGGTTTACAGGGATGATGGGATGGTATAACTAGATGGGTTTACAGGGATGATGGGATAGTATAACTTGATGGGATGGTATAACTACATTGGATGGGTTTACAGGGATGATGGGATGGTATAACTAGATGGGATGATGGGATGGTATAACTACATTGGATGGGTTTACAGGGATGATGGGATGGTATAACTAGATGGGTTTACAGGGATGATGGGATGGTATAACTAGATGGGATGATGGGATGGTATAACTACATTGGATGGGTTTACAGGGATGATGGGATGGTATAACTAGATGGGTTTACAGGGATGATGGGATGGTATAACTAGATGGGTTTACAGGGATAAAGGGATGGTATAACTAGATGGGTTTACAGGGATGATGTGATGGTATAACTAGATGGGTTTACAGGGATGATGGGATGGTATAATACATTGGATGAGTTCCCTCAGTGTTAGATATTGTATAGTCACAACCTTAGGTAATCAAACATGATGGTTTTACTGTGTGAAGATCGTAGAATTATTATTATAATCATGGTAGAGCCATCCAGTGGAACCATCCTGTACAAGTACACTGTATCCTATCCTGTAGATATATCATATGATATATGCTATAGAACTATCCTATAGAACTATCCTGTATTATTTTCCGGTCAATCACCAGTGGCCATCTTCGACAGCTGGGATAAGGGAAGACATGGAGCTGGCTGGTTGCATACAGGGGAGATAAGGTTAGTGTTACCGTGATTCAACTTACCGCCCTTTAATAACTCACACTTAGGAAATCGTCATGTGTTCGCCACGTTGTAGATTTGTGTATGCTAGTTAATGTGTAGATTTGTGTGTGTCGAAACTGTATGGTTTGCCAACATTTTAAGTTCACAATATCAAAAAAATGATTATGTGGATAACATAAGTTTATATTTTGCAACACGGGTATAAACACATCCTGATGATGAGATACCTGTAATAATTACCTGTGATTTCTCTAATTATAATCCCGCTAAGATGAAGTGATTAATAAGTAACTAAAGTCTCAAGTTTTGTGTCGTACCATTTTGTATGGTGAAGAGACTGAATTTTGAATGCTGGACGGGATGGATAAGCTTTTTAATTAAATTAATTTTAATCTAATTAGAGCTGTTATCAGTTGCAATGTTTTATAACACCACTTTGTCGATCAAAATGTCCTCCTCGTGTGATAAAACCGTGCAGCACGCATGCGCGTGAGAACTAAATTTACATAAACTTACTTGGCTGACATGTGATCTAGACTACCTTGGCTCTCCACACATTGTGTTTTCATATAATTGAGTTTTTATTGCTTGTTTTATCTTTGAATATCTAGATAAAACGCAATATTTCAAACTGAAATTACATTACGTTCAACGACGTTAAATGTTTTAAAAAGAAGCTACTGTTATCGTTTGATGGCTTTACCAACAGGTGTGTATGGCTCTACCTGTGTATCGAGATAGAGATGTGTTGAGCACCTGTTGGATTGTAAAATAGTGGTGTTATTTCAAGATTGTGTCGTCATTTCGGGTTTAAAATACGAGGGGTTTTATTAAGGAGGGGATGAGCGGTCTCGTTATGTCTGATGTATCTCACTGTATCAGATGGGTGATCATGTCTGATGTACCTCACTGTATCAGATGTGTCAAGTCTGATGTACCTCACTGTATCAGATGTGTCATGTCTGATGTACCTCACTGTATAAGATGTGTCATGTCTGATGTACATCACTGTATAAGATGTGTCATGTCTGATGTACCTCATTGTATCAGATGTGTCATGTTTGATGTACCTCACTTTATCATATGTGTCATGTCTGATGTACCTCACTGTATCAGATATGTCATGTCTACCTCACTGTATCAGATGTGTCATGTCTGATGTACCTCACTGTATCAGATGTGTCATGTCTGATGTACCTCACTGTATCAGATGTGTCATGTCTACCTCACTGTATCAGATGTGTCATGTCTGATGTACCTCACTGTATCAGATGTGTCATGTCTGATGTACCTCACTGTATAAGATGTGTCATGTCTATCTCACTGTATCAGATGTGTCATGTCTGATGTACCTCACTGTATCAGATGTGTCATGTCTGATGTACCTCACTGTATCAGATGTGTCATGTCTAACTCACTGTATCAGATGTGTCATGTCTGATGTACCTCACTGTATCAGATGTGTCATGTCTACCTCACTGTATCAGATGTGTCATGTCTGATGTACCTCACTGTATCAGATGTGTCATGTCTACCTCACTGTATCAGATGTGTCGTGTCTACCTCACTGTTTCAGATGTGTCATGTCTGATGTACCTCACTGTATCAGATGTGTCAACATGTACCTCACTGTATCAGGTCTGTCGTGTGCGATGTACCTCACTTTGTCAGATGTGTCTTCATGCTGTGTGTCCTATCCTATTTAGTGAAGTATTTTTTTACTCATGTCTCTTCTGCCCTGTGTCTGGTGTGTCTCTTCCAGTGTGGTTCCTTCTATCTTGTGTCTAGTCATTCTGGTGTCTTGTCATGTCTGATGTCTGGTGTCTTGTCATGTCTGGTGTCTAGTCATGTCTGGTGTCTAGTCATGTCTGGTGTCTAGTCATGTCTGGTGTCTTGTCATGTCTGGTGTATTGTCATGTCTGGTGTTTTGTCATGTCTGGTGTCTAGTCATGTCTGGTGTCTTGTCATGTCTGGTGTCTTGTCATGTCTGGTGTCTTGTCATGTCTGGTGTCTAGTCATGTCTGGTGTCTTGTCTGGTGTCTTGTCATGTCTGGTGTCTTGTCATGTCTGGTGTCTAGTCATGTCTGGTGTCTTGTCATGTCTGGTGTCTTGTCATGTCTGGTGTCTAGTCATGTCTGGTGTCTTGTCTGGTGTCTTGTCATGTCTGGTGTCTTGTCATGTCTGGTGTCTAGTCATGTCTGGTGTCTAGTCATGTCTGGTGTCTAGTCATGTCTGGTGTCTTGTCATGTCTGGTGTCTAGTCATGTCTGGTGTCTAGTCATGTCTGGTGTCTAGTCATGTCTGGTGTCTTGTCATGTCTGGTGTCTTGTCATGTCTGGTGTCTTGTCATGTCTGGTGTTTTGTCATGTCTGGTGTCTAGTCATGTCTGGTGTCTAGTCATGTCTGGTGTCTTGTCATGTCTGGTGTCTTGTCATGTCTGGTGTCTTGTCATGTCTGGTGTCTTGTCATGTCTGGTGTCTTGTCATGTCTGGTGTCTAGTCATGTCTGGTGTCTTGTCATGTCTGGTGTCTTGTCATGTCTGGTGTCTAGTCATGTCTGGTGTCTAGTCATGTCTGGTGTTTTGTCATGTCTGGTGTCTTGTCATGTCTGGTGTCTTGTCATGTCTGGTGTCTAGTCATGTCTGGTGTCTTGTCTGGTGTCTTGTCATGTCTGGTGTCTTGTCATGTCTGGTGTCTAGTCATGTCTGGTGTCTTGTCATGTCTGGTGTCTTGTCATGTCTGGTGTCTAGTCATGTCTGGTGTCTTGTCTGGTGTCTTGTCATGTCTGGTGTCTTGTCATGTCTGGTGTCTAGTCATGTCTGGTGTCTAGTCATGTCTGGTGTCTAGTCATGTCTGGTGTCTTGTCATGTCTGGTGTCTAGTCATGTCTGGTGTCTAGTCATGTCTGGTGTCTAGTCATGTCTGGTGTCTTGTCATGTCTGGTGTCTTGTCATGTCTGGTGTCTTGTCATGTCTGGTGTTTTGTCATGTCTGGTGTCTAGTCATGTCTGGTGTCTAGTCATGTCTGGTGTCTTGTCATGTCTGGTGTCTTGTCATGTCTGGTGTCTTGTCATGTCTGGTGTCTTGTCATGTCTGGTGTCTTGTCATGTCTGGTGTCTAGTCATGTCTGGTGTCTTGTCATGTCTGGTGTCTTGTCATGTCTGGTGTCTAGTCATGTCTGGTGTCTAGTCATGTCTGGTGTTTTGTCATGTCTGGTGTCTAGTCATGTCTGGTGTCTAGTCATGTCTGGTGTCTAGTCATGTCTGGTGTCTTGTCATGTCTGGTGTCTTGTCATGTCTGGTGTCTTGTCATGTCTGGTGTTTTGTCATGTCTGGTGTCTAGTCATGTCTGGTGTCTTGTCATGTCTGGTGTCTTGTCATGTCTGGTGTCTTGTCATGTCTGGTGTCTTGTCATGTCTGGTGTCTTGTCTGGTGTCTTGTCATGTCTGGTGTCTTGTCATGTCTGGTGTCTTGTCATGTCTGGTGTCTTGTCATGTCTGGTGTCTCAACCTAAATAGTGTGTCACTCTGTTTTCTTATTCTTGGTGGCAAGACAAATCAGACAAAATATCTCAGACAAAATATCTCAACAAAATATCTCAACAAAATATCTCAGATAAAATATCTCAGACTAAATATCTCAGCAAAATATCTCAACAAAATATCTCAGATAAAATATCTCAGACTAATTATCTCACGGACAATTGATCTCATGGACAAAATATCTCATGACAAAATATGTATAGAGATTAGGATGATTTTAGTCGTTTTGACCTTTAATTAATTTGCTAAGATCATTCGTCGCGACTGGGTTAAATCTCCCACAAAAATATTACAAAATAATATGTTGCATGTTTCACCTACAAAATAACATGTTGCATGTTTCACCTACAAAATAATATGTTGCATGTTTTACCTACAAAATAACATGTTGCATGTTTCACCTACAAAATAATATGTTGCATGTTTCACCTACAAAATAATATGTTGCATGTTTCACCTACAAAATAACATGTTGCATGTTTCACCTACAAAATAATATGTTGGATATGTTTTACAAACAAAATAATATGTTGAATGTGTTATACCAACAAGATAATATAGTGTATAAATTTTACTAACAAAATATATATTATATATATATATATATATATATATATATATATATATATATATATATATATATATATTGGATACTAAGTAAATAATGTAAAGGTTAAAAGCAATATTTGCCCTGAAAGAAACTCTCCAAAAACTAGGCATCTCAACAGAGCAGAAGCTTTTAGAGAGCGCTGTATCACCAGGAATAAACTCACTGTCTGTCGTAACGTCTAAAAACTCCATTTGGCTGCAGGCGAAATTATTGGCCGACATTTTCTCCCTTTGACTTCCCTGTGTGCAGAAAAAACTCCAACTGTTATTGTAGAATTTTTTTCATCGCTTGAAATTTTTTTTTTTTGTTTTACGTTTTGAAAGGATTTTCTTTTAATTGTAAAATAGTGTTGTCGGTGAATCAAACAATCTTAAACTATGATATATTTTAAAATGAATTTAAATAAACCGGTAGTGATCTCCCCTAAACTTGCTCGAATATTCTTATATAAAACAACAGGGGATGGTAACTCGGGATATAGTTAGGATTTTAAATCCATTTTAAATACTTAAACTTTTTAAAATGGAATAGAATCTCATAAAAAAAAAGAATTGCGCACCAATCGAACGCCGAATAAAGATGTGTATAATAGTGCGGAATATTATTAGTAATTTATAAATTCACATGCGTTTTTTGAGAAATCGGAAATAGCGTAAATTAGTACTTCCGGCCAACGGAAATTACTCAGAATTTGAAAGAAGCTGAGATATAGATCTTTTACTTACATGTGAAATTTCATTTATCTATCTGAAATAGTACTCAAGTTATAGGCTTTTGAAAAATTCAAAGTAGATAAAGTACCACTTCCGGTTATCGGAAATCGCTCAAAAGTTGATACGGATCTACGATTTTGATAAAATACTTATATATAAAATTTCATTAACCTAGCTGTAACGGTACTCAAGTTATCGTGTTTACACACAGACAGACACACAGACACACACACACACACACACACACACACAGAGACATACGGACAAGATTGCAAAATTATGTTTTTTCCGTATCAGTGAGGTGTAAAACGTCGAGATTTGTTAAAATCTCGATTTTTTTTTTTTTTGCACGATTACAAGACTTTCTCTATACTTCGTATATACGAGAAAGTAAAAATCAAATTTTAAACACAAAATTGGAAAGATACAAAGGTACAAAGTGTTAACTTTTTGAAACACGAACTTTTGTGTAAACATTTTTTTCAAGTTATTTTACTTTTATATCTTCATTTTATGCATAACTTTTTTGGTTAATTTTCATCTGTCGTTAGGAATTTATGTTTCTGACAACAATGTTAACATTTTACCTGTAGTGACAAAAGTGGTACACTGTTATCTTGAATAATATCTCAGTCATAAAATCTCGTTCTACCTATCCCGGCTCGTTATTCTCTCGGCGTTTTTTTTTTTTTTTTTTTTTTTTTTTTTTTTTTTTTTTTTTTTAAACACAAGCTGGATAAAGGCGATACATTATGATTTAATAGTGACGAAAAAGTCACAAAAAGCGTTTAGTCATTCCTGCTAGACACAGGTCATACAGACCTTCACTGAGGGGAGGATTATTCTCACAGCACAATAACACAGTCGTCCATCATAGCCCTATTAAATCGCCATCAAGTCTCCCGATCATCTCTCCATACGATACCTCCACATTTTTAATCCATTTACGGGAAATTCCGATTGTGAACGCAGGATTTTCAGGCTGTTCCGGTTAGTTAACAAACCGGCTATTGAGTGTATCGTTTAAAATATTCACAGGACGATTTAGAGTGTAATGACTATTTTTGGAGCCGGCTGAGAGTGCTAGCTTTGTTAGTGAATTGTGTCTTCTTTAAGGCTTCTTTGAGTTTGTGTGGTTCTTCAATTATGTTGGATCTACATTTGTGTGTGGGTCTATAAATTTGTGTGGGTCTACAAATGTGTGGGTCTACAAATGTGTGGGTCTACAAATGTGTGGGTCTATAAAAAATTTTGGGTCTATAAAATTTGTGTGGGTCTCCAAATGTGTGGGTCTACAAATGTGTGGGTCTACAAATGTGTGGGTCTACAAATGTGTGGGTCTACAAATGTGTGGGTCTATAAATGTGTGGGTCTACAAATGTGTGGGTCTACAAATGTGTGTGGGTCTACAAATGTGTGTGGGTCTATAAATGTGTGGGTCTACAAATGTGTGTGGGTCTACAAATGTGTGTGGGTCTACAAATGTGTGGGTCTATAAATGTGTGGGTCTACAAATGTGTGGGTCTACAACTGTGTGGGTCTACAAATGTGTGGGTCTACAAATGTGTGTGGGTCTACAAATGTGTGTGGGTCTACAAATGTGTGGGTCTACAAATGTGTGGGTCTACAAATGTGTGTGGGTCTACAAATGTGTGGGTCTACAAATGTGTGGGTCTACAAATGTGTGTGGGTCTACAAATGTGTGGGTCTACAAATGTGTGGGTCTACAAATGTGTGGGTCTATAAAAAAATTTGGGTCTATAAAATTTGTGTGGGTCTCCAAATGTGTGGGTCTATAAATGTGTGGGTCTACAAATGTGTGTGGGTCTACAAATGTGTGTGGGTCTACAAATGTGTGGGTCTACAAATGTGTGGGTCTACAACTGTGTGTGGGTCTACAAATGTTTGGGTCTACAAATGTGTGGGTCTACAAATGTGTGTGGGTCTACAAATGTGTGGGTCTACAAATGTGTGGGTCTACAACTGTGTGTGGGTCTACAAGTGTGTGTGGGTCTACAAATGTGTGGGTCTACAACTGTGTCTTTCAGACATTTTTATCTCGGGGTTGGGGAACCTGAAATTTCCTAGGAGGGGGTGGGGCGGACGATATTTCTATTTAAATTTAATATTTTGTATATCTTGTCGGAAGTGTGTGGGGGGGGCGGTCGTGCTCTGCGAGAAGTGGGGGACTCTACAACACAAGTGTGTGGGCCAACAATCCAAAAGTGTGTGGGTATCCAACACAAATTTGTGTGTGAATTTAGATTACAGATTACTCAAGTCAGTTTGTATGCAAATACTGAAAAAAGCAGGATGAAGTCGTATGGCGCATAACATGTTTGCATGTAATATTTAATTGTGTTGGCGGAAATCACCTCAATAATATATTGAACGAGGAAGAAATGAATAATTGTATCTGGACACATATAATTGCAGGGGTCTTTTGTATACACCTTTAACAGACCGAATATATATATAATTACTGGGGTCTTTCGTATACACCTATAACAGACCGGATATGGATATAATTACAGAGGGTCTTTTGTATACACCTATAACAGACCGAATATGGCCATTGTGTGGTGGGGGGTGCATCGAATGTTTATAAACAAACCAACAAACGGAATTACCAGATCGGCTATTTTTAGTTTACCACACCATAAAACCTCAACAAAAACTAACGCAGTTATTTCAGCCTGAATTAAATTTCAAGGACTCGACACACCGAACGCATATTGAACGGCTATTAACAATTGGTAGTTTTGACAGACCAACATGAAATTGACATTTCCCAAATGTCAGGGTTGAAGTATTTTAAGCGCCAGTTCATCAGTCGAGCCCCCAACCCTCGGGGAGCGTGGAGGGGGGGGGGGCGAGGGAGGGGGGGCGGGTGCATTAACACAAAAGGCCTCTCACTGGGGGCGGAGCCAGATACAATCAGAGATCAATGGTGCAAGGTATGTCTGACTTAAGTCATATCAGAGATCAATGGCAGCAAGCTCTTGTCTGACTTAAGTCATATGAGATCAATGGTAGCAAGCTATGTCTGACTTAAGTCATATCAGAGATCAATGGCAGCAAGCTCTTGTCTGACTTAAGTCATATGAGATCAATGGTAGCAAGCTATGTCTGACTGAAGTCATATCAGAGATCAATGGCAGCAAGCTCTTGTCTGACTTAAGTCATATGAGATCAATGGTAGCAAGCTATGACTGACTTAAGTCATATGAGATCAATGGTAGCAAGCTATGTCTGACTTAAGTCATATCAGAGATCAATGGCAGCAAGCTCTTGTCTGACTTAAGTCATATGAGATCAATGGTAGCAAGCTATGACTGACTTAAGTCATATGAGATCAATGGTAGCAAGCTATGACTGACTTAAGTCATATGAGATCAATGGTAGCAAGCTATGTCTGACTTAAGTCATATCAGAGATCAATGGTAGCAAGCTATGTCTGACTTAAGTCATATCAGAGATCAATGGCAGCAAGCTCTTGTCTGACTTAAGTCATATGAGATCAATGGTAGCAAGCTATGACTGACTTAAGTCATATGAGATCAATGGTAGCAAGCTATATCTGACTTAAGTCATATCAGAGATCAATGGCAGCAAGCTCTTGTCTGACTTAAGTCATATGAGATCAATGGTAGCAAGCTATGACTGACTTAAGTCATATGAGATCAATGGTAGCAAGCTATATCTGACTTAAGTCATATCAGAGATCAATGGCAGCAAGCTCTTGTCTGACTTAAGTCATATGAGATCAATGGTAGCAAGCTATGTCTGACTTAAGTCATATGAGATCAATGGTAGCAAGCTATGTCTGACTTAAGTCATATCAGAGATCAATGGTAGCAAGCTATGTCTGACTTAAGTCATATCAGAGATCAATGGTAGCAAGCTATGTCTGACTTAAGTCATATCAGAGATCAATAGTAGCAAGCTATGACTGACTTAAGTCATATCAGAGATTAATGGTAGCAAGCTATGTCTGACTTAAGTCATATCAGAGATCAATGGCAGCAAGCTCTTGTCTGACTTAAGTCATATGAGATCAATGGTAGCAAGCTATGTCTGACTTAAGTCATATCAGAGATCAATGGTAGCAAGCTCTTGTCTGGCTTAAGTCATATGAGATCAATGGTAGCAAGCTATGTCTGACTTAAGTCATATGAGATCAATGGTAGCAAGCTATGTCTGACTTAAGTCATATCAGAGATCAATGGTATCAAGCTATGTCTGACTTAAGTCATATGAGATCAATGGTAGCAAGCTATGTCTGACTTAAGTCATATGAGATCAATGGTAGCAAGCTATGACTGACTTAAGTCATATCAGAGATCAATAGTAGCAAGCTATGACTGACTTAAGTCATATCAGAGATTAATGGTAGCAAGCTATGTCTGACTTAAGTCATATCAGAGATCAATAGTAGCAAGCTATGACTGACTTAAGTCATATCAGAGATCAATGGTAGCAAGGTATGTCTGACTTAAGTCATATCAATGGTAGCAAGCTATGTCTGACTTAAGTCATATGAGATCAATGGTAGCAAGCTATGTCTGACTTAAGTCATATCAGAGATCAATGGTAGCAAGCTATGTCTGACTTAAGTCATATCAGAGATCAATGGTAGCAAGCTATGTCTGACTTAAGTCATATCAGAGATCAATGGTAGCAAGCTATGTCTGACTTAAGTCATATCAATGGTAGCAAGCTATGTCTGACTTAAGTCATATCAGAGATCAATGGTTGCAAGCTATGTCTGACTTAAGTCATATCAGAGATCAATGGTAGCATGCTATGTCTGACTTAAGTCATATCAGAGATCAATGGTAGCAAGCTATGTCTGACTTAAGTCATATCACAGATCAATGGTAGCAAGGTATGTCTGACTTATTAAGTCATATCAGAAATCAATGGTAGCAAGCTCTTGTCTTAAGTCAAACAAAACAACAAAGTTAGCAAACAAGCTATTAGCTTACTTAAATTCGAACCTTCCACTAATTTTTGTCCATTTTTTTTACTTTTTAAAACAGTAAAACCTGTTATGACGATTAAATCTTCTTAACAGCCTTATGCTGTTCCTGTGTTGTGTTTTATTATGTTTACGATACACAAATTGACGATAATAAGCTGTTAAGTAGAAAATGTGATGCACGTAATACATACTTCAAATGACGGCCTCAGTTTAACATGATATAAAACAACATCTCTTGTTCTAGTACTTGATTACACATGATAACCGCTGTAAAATTCTGATAATCTCAACTCGGGTGATGCTAGTGGTGTCACTTGATGTAATCTCTACTCGGTGATGTTAGTGGTGTCAATTCTACACCGACAGTAATATTTTGTATTGAAATAATGTCTCGATATGGGGTAAGTATTTACAGTGGCGTAGCGAGGTCGGGTGTCACCCGGTGCGGCACTTAATGGTGTCACCCCCAGAGGCGTAGCGACCCTTTCCGGGGACAAACTTTCAAATTTTCGATTTGCACCTCCCCCCTCAAACTTTCGATTTGCACACACCCCCCCCCCCCTCAAGTTTTCGATTTGCACCCCCCCCCCCTCAAGCTTTTCTCTATATATTTTGCTATTTTTTGCCTTGGTATCACCCCTCTAAATGGTGTCACCCTGTGCGGTCCGCCCCCCCCCCTCGCTACGCCCCTGAGTATTTGTACAACACACATCAGCATCTGTGTATTCTTTGTCTAGAGAAGATTGTACACAATTGGATTAACGAGACATGTACACAATTTACGGATGATTGTTTTCAGTTAAAGAGAGATGCACACACATAAACACTATGTGTATACATTACGTGAGTGTATGTTAGATAGTACCTTAATGACATAAGGGCAGGCTAACTAGTGTAAGGGTTTTTGTAGCTGACATAATGGCATATACATATTAAAGGAGAATAGCTGACATAATGGCATATACATATTAGGAGAGGGTAGCTGACACAATGACATGTACATATTAGGGTAGCTGATACAATGACATGTACATATTAGGGTAGCTGACACAATGACATGTACATATTAGGGTCGGGTAGCTGACATAATGACATGTACATATAAGGTAGGGTAGCTGACATAATGACATGTACATATTAGGGTAGATGACATAATAACATGTACATATTAGGGTAGCTGACACAATGACATGTACATACTAGGGTAGCTGACATAATGACATGTACATATTAGGGTAGATGACATAATAACATGTACATATTAGGGTAGCTGACACAATGACATGTACATACTAGGGTAGCTGACACAATGACATGTACATATTAGGGTAGATGACACAATGACATGAACATATTAGGGTAGGGTAGCTGACACAATGACATGTACATATTAGGGTAGCTGACACAATGACATGTACATACTAGGGTAGCTGACACAATGACATGTACATATTAGGGTAGATGACACAATGACATGTACATATTAGGGTAGCTGACACAATGACATGTACATACTAGGGTAGCTGACACAATGACATGTACATACTAGGGTAGCTGACACAATGACATGTACATATTAGGGTAGATGACACAATGACATGTACATATTAGGGTAGCTGACACAATGACATGTACATATTAGGGTAGCTGACACAATGACATGTACATATTAGGGTAGCTGACACAATGACATGTACATACTAGGGTAGCTGACACAATGACATGTACATATTAGGGTAGATGACACAATGACATGTACATATTAGGGTAGCTGACACAATGACATGTACATATTAGGGTAGCTGACACAATGACATGTACATATTAGGGTAGCTGACACAATGACATGTACATACTAGGGTAGCTGACACAATGACATGTACATATTAGGGTAGATGACACAATGACATGAACATATTAGGGTAGGGTAGCTGACACAATGACATGTACATATTAGGGTAGATGACACAATGACATGCACTAAATGGCTTTAGGGGCGGCTATTGGCAAAGCTGCTGTGACCAAATGATGTAATAAAATTAGTCACATTTACCGTGACACGTGATATGGTCAGTTAGCCAGGGTCAGAAGACAGGGGGTGGGGGGGTGCAACACAGGTGTCGCTTCACAGTGGGCCAACACAGGGGTCGCTTCACAGTGGGCCAACACAGGTGTCGCTTCACAGTGGGCCAACGCAGGTGTCGCTTCATACCGGATAGCTAAGCGTATGGTAAGTTGCAGATGGTGTTGGTTGTATGGTAAGTCTCAGATGTTGTTGGTTGTATGGTCTCAGATGTTGTTGGTTGTATGGTAAGTCGCACATGTTGTTGGTTGCATGGTCTCAGATGTTGTTGGTTGTATGGTAAGTTGCAGATGTTGTTGGTTGTATGGTAAGTTGCAGATGTTGTTGGTTGTATGGTAAGTTGCAGATGTTGTTGGTTGTATGGTAAGTTGCAGATGTTGTTGGTTGTATGGTAAGTTGCAGATGTTGTTGGTTGTATGGTAAGTTGCAGATGTTGTTGGTTGTATGGTCTCAGATGTTGTTGGTTGTATGGTAAGTCGCAGATGTTGTTGGTTGTATGGTAAGTTGCAGATGTTGTTGGTTGTATGGTAAGTCGCAGATGTTGTTTTTTTTTGTATGGTCTCAGAAGTTGTTGGTTGTATGGTAAGACGCAGATCTTGTTGGTTGTATGGTAAGTCTCAGATGTTGTTGGTTGTATGGTAAGTTGCAGATGTTGGTTGTATGGTAAGTTGCAGATGTTGTTGGTTGTATGAGAAGTTTCAGATGTTGTTGGTTGTATGAGAAGTTGCAGATGTTGTTGGTTGTATGGTAAGTTGCAGATGTTGTTGGTTGTATGGTACGTCTCAGATGTTGTTGGTTGTATGGTAAGTCGCAGATGTTGTTTTTTTTTGTATGGTCTCAGAAGTTGTTGGTTGTATGGTAAGACGCAGAAGTTGTTGGTTGTATGGTAAGTCTCAGATGTTGTTGGTTGTATGGTTAGTTGCAGATGTTGTTGGTTGTAAGGTCTCAGATGTTGTTTTTTTTTGTATGGTCTCAGATGTTGTTGGTTGTATGGTCTCAGATGTTGTTGGTTGTATGGTCTCAGATGTTGTGGGTTGTATGGTCTCAGATATTGTTGGTTGTATGGTCTCAGATGTTGTTGGTTGTATGGTCTCAGATGTTGTTGGTTGTATGGTAAGTTGCAGATGTTGTTGGTTGTATAGTAAGTCGCAGATGTTGTTTGTTTTTTTTGTATGGTCTCAGATGTTGTTGGTTGTATGGTAAGTTGCAGATGTTGTTGGTTGTATGGTCTCAGATGTTGTTGGTTGTATGGTAAGTTGCAGATGTTGTTGGTTGTATGGTCTCAGATGTTGTTGGTTGTATGGTCTCAGATGTTGTTGGTTGTATGGTCTCAGAAGTTGTTGGTTGTATGATAAGTCGCAGATGTTGTTGGTTGTAAGGTAAGTCACAGCGGTTGTTTTTTCACATGTTATGTTACGTTTCTCTCATTAAATTAAGTGTAGCGCAAAATTGAAATAAAGATATTTACATGAAACTGCTTTTGATGTCCACAACATATTTCAACGATTTTACCTCACTAAAGACGACGTATAGAAAAGGTTGCTTTAGATAAAAAAAAACCGACGTTTTAGAAGTTTGATTGCAGCAAAAAGCCGACATAAAAAAGATTAATATAGACAAAAGCCGATATTAAAAAGGCTGATTTAGACAAAAAGCCGACTTGAAAAAGGTGATTTATACAAAAAGCCAACAAACAAATCAAAACTTACAAAGACCGACTTACGACAGCGTATGAACAAAATATCTTACAAAATAAAGCTATTAAACATGTTTGTTAAGGTCTACCTTGTACAATCAATATTCTGCACTTTGAAATATATAACCTTGTTTTCTTTATGAATGCAATATTTTTAATGAAACAATTTGAAATAATTATGTAAATTACTTCATTATCTTTCACTTAGTGCTTTTAAATCTAATTATTACTTTTTTCCACGCCTTTACATGCTTGTTTATTAGATAAACTGTACGAGTGTGATTGTTTTATGTACGTTTTCCCGTTTTTGTTTTGTAAAATTTTATATTTTTACATTCCACCACTTTTTTCCATTCTTTGCCCCTCAATTTTTCTGCGACTATTTCCTGCGTCATTTATTCTGTATTAGCTGGACATAAAACTGTCTGGATCAATGTGCAACGGGAATTAACATAGCCCCTTAATGACTTATACGTTTTCCGGTGACTTTTTCTAACGATATTTCCTTGACTTTTATTCGCTCACCATCAAATAAAGTAGCTTGGACATCATTGTTTTAGTAGCATCTTATATATATATATATTTATATATATATTTATATATATATTTATATATATATTTATATATATATTTATATATATATTTATATATATATATATATATATATATATATATATATTAGAGCATCTTATATATATATATATATATATATATATATATATATATATATATATTCTCAGCTATATTCTCTCAATATACATATTCAAGCTAACCAGTTGCAACCATTACTGCTGGACACTTAGAGAGGGTGGAATAAACCTATAATTAAACCGTCAATTGGTGAATGGACCTATATGATTGTAATTAAACCGTCACTTCCAATCTCACGTATGACGACTTACTAATCCTAGAATTTGATTTCTTTCACCCCCCCCCCCCCCCCGTCGAACAATCTCGGCCATATGTCTGGGCACGTTGTGTACTCACACTTCAAACATATTGGGCCATCTGTCTGGGCACGTGGTGTACTCACACTTCAAACACATTGACCGCAGTTTGTTAAATGATTCTGCTTTCTCCGATATGATCACGCCCCTTACGTACGTGCTTATATTAGCACACCACATATGTACGTGCTTATATTAGCACGCCACATATGTACGTGCTTATATTAGCACGCCACATATGTACGTGCTTATATTAGCACGCCACATATGTACGTGCTTATATTAGCACCCCACATATGTACGTGCTTATATTAGCACCCCACATATGTACGTGCTTATATTAGCACGCCACATATGTACGTGCTTATATTAGCACGCCACATATGTACGTGCTTATATTAGCACGCCACATATGTACGTGCTTATATTAGCACGCCACATATGTACGTGCTTATATTAGCACGCCACATATGTACGTGCTTATATTAGCACGCCACATATGTACGTGCTTATATTAGCACCCCACATATGTACGTGCTTATATTAGCACGCCACATATGGGCCGTCTAGACTTTATATAGAACCTGGACAAAGAACTGATCTCTAACTTTTAACCGTAATTATTGTATCACAGTGGAACTTTGTGGTCGGGTAATAGCGCATACGACTGCTATCCCGTAAGACTCGAACTCCGATCCCGGGGTGGAGTGTGTAGGACGTTCTTGAGTCCACCAAGTTTGATGTGTAGGTCTACATAAGTTACGTTAGGCGGTTGGGTTTTGTGTTGATTATACCATACTTTTATATGCCGAGGTAGCAGAAACAGATAAACTCTACTTTACCTGTACCATGGACCGTCAGGTTTAAATGGTAACTTTAACCTGTGGAGGCCCCTGAAAGTCGGCTACTCTACGGCTGCTGCCTTTGTCCGCCCCGTCTAGATCCCGGGAATTATGTTGGGTCATGTTCGCCTCTAACGGTACTCTAGATCCTGGGAATTATGTTGGGTCATGTTCGCCTCTAACGGTACTCTAGATCCCGGGAATTATGTTGGGTCATGTTCGCCTCTAACGGTACTCTAGATCCTGGGAATTATGTTGGGTCATGTTCGCCTCTAACGGTACTCTAGACCCTGGGAATTATGTTGGGTCAAGTTTGCCTCTAACGGTACTCTAGACCCTGGGAATTATGTTGGGTCAAGTTTGCCTCTAACGGTACTCTAGACCCTGGGAATTATGTTGGGTCATGGTCGCCTTTCGTGTGATAAACGCCTTTAGATCATTAGTTCTTAACCTGGGTTCAATCGAACCCCAGGATATCGGTGAGTCAGTCTCTGGGTTTCGGCGGAGCTCAAGGTATACACCCGACTCAAATGATTCACCATCGGTCAGTGCAGACCATAGAAATATAATTATTTAAAAGGGTTCAGTGAATTCGCGTATGACCTAAAAGGTAAAAAAACAACTGGTTTAGATGTTATCCATCCAACAAGTGGTAGTGAGCTAACAAAATGTATTCCCAGACACACCCATCCCTCCAGACTTGGATTAGCACGACTTCGTGATCGCATACTCCTACAAGGGGGGGAATAGAATGAAAGAGTAATTATTCAGGGGAAGTAACTCACAAAATGTTTTTAATTAAAAATATTGATTTAAATGAAACCATTCGGTAACTAAATTCAAACGTCTTATAATAATTGTGACGAGTTTAAATGTGTGTTAGTGTTGTATCTAATTTGACGCGACAATTACAAATTATGGATATCATATGAGCGTGGTTCTATGTCAATAGAGTGTGACCTACTTAGGTCGAGTCATTTTTATTTTGACATTGTATAATTCCTTATATGGAATGATGGTGTAACACCTGGGGTTTTTCCACTGACTTATTAAGGTGTTTGAGACATAGAAATTTTCCATTAAAATCTGATTGAATGATTCTGATCAGATGATTATCCCAACCAATGGCGACATGAGTTGAGGATAACCTCCCCTGTCACAGAAGTCTTTAATTGCACTGCACACTCGCAACACGAGGCAGTTTATCTTGACCTGGCAGTCTACGAGGCAGTTTTACCTTGATCAGACAGCCGTCCATATTGTCCGGCTATAGACTCTGACCATTTGAACGTGAGAGTACTTAAGACCTGTGTGTGCCTTGCTTTCTTCAGTTGATTTAGTCTTCTAGTTTAATATTACTTGTCGCTAAGTAATTCCTGAAGCTACAGCAGTGTTGTGTGGCCTGTAGCTGTTCTTTAGACAGTGTAGAAATCTGTGATAGTGTTTTTTCCTACATTGTGTAAGTTGGGTTTTGATATTTTATACATTAAATATTTTATTTAGTTCAACCTTGTGTTCTGCCACTTCTGAGTTCGCTGATTAAAAGGTCGTATGTAGATTGGATGAGTGTTAATTACAATAGTATCACTAGCTTCCCTAGACATTGATTTCGAGCCCTAGTGTGTCGTTGTGTTAAGTGTTCATCCACTTAGGCCGTAAGGCATTTGCATATGACCCCGAAAAAAGAATCCGGGGACGTTCTCCTTCTATTTGGCTGATAGATAGGTTAACGTTACAAAGT
Source organism: Physella acuta (assembly GCF_028476545.2). NCBI lineage: Eukaryota > Metazoa > Mollusca > Gastropoda > Physidae > Physella > Physella acuta. Next base: position 196,065 of record NW_026733251.1, read on the forward strand.
GGGGGCTCGTCCGGGATTTAATCTGTCGTTCCAGTTGTTGTTTATATCAGTTGAATACTAAGGTTAGTTGGATTTAGTTGTTTTTATATCCAGTGTAGCGCCGTGGTCTTACAACGCGCGCTCAGGCTAGAGTATCTAGGTCAAATAAGCAGACGTGTCACGTCCTACATTTAGAGGTCAAGTACACGGCCCAACGCTGTGTATTAATTTAAAGGATCTAGGCTTGTTGTGATTTGAAAGTTAGTGTTATGGAGTCTTTTTTGGCTAATCCTACTGTTGAAGATGTAGAAAAGTTGAGTAGAAAAGTTTTGGTTAGTGTTGTTAAGGAATTGAAATTGGATTATTCTGTTACGCAGAAGTCAGAGGTGTTGAGAGATAAAATTGTTGTTCATTTCATTAATGAAGGGGTATTTGATGAAAGTTTGTTGGCTGGTGTGTTACTCCGCGAGGAGAAAGTTGCTTTAGAGAAGGCATTAAAAGAACAGGAGTTGGAAGTTAAAATTGCTTTAGATAGGAGGAGGTTGGAATCAGAATTGGGTAAAGTTAGTGATGTCACTTCTCTGGTAGATCCAAAAAAGTTGTCGGTAGGGCAAGTGATTGCCAAATTTGGGAAATTAGTTCCTAAATTTGATGAAACAGATTTGGTCGTTTTCTTTAACTCGTTTGAGAGTTTAGCGAAGACATGTGAATGGCCCGAAACTTCCATTACTGCTTTATTGAGCTCTGTCCTTACGGGGAAAGCTGCAAAAACATACCAGGCACTCTCTCACGACGTTCAAAATAACTATAGTTTGGTCAAGACTGCCATTTTAAAGGCCTACGCACTGACGCCCGAGGCCTATCGGACAAAATTCCGAACACTCCGCAAGTTACCCACACAATCATATGTGGAATTTCTCTTTGAAAAGGAGAAAATATTCTCAAGGTGGCTACACTCTGAGGAAGTTTCTGAGTTTGAGAAACTGAGGTCACTTATCCTAAGGGAAGAATTCCTATCGTCCCTGCCTGAAGAGATACGACTACACATACTGGATAACAAGATAACTGACATCCAGAAGGCTGCTGAGTCGGCTGACACATATATGTTGGTGCATAAGAAACCACCGGTGTCAGGAAACCGCCTCAACCCCGTGCTTCCCCTTTTTGGCAGCAATCCTCCTGTTGGCCAACATTTGAAGGCATCACAGTCCAGAGAGAAACCAAGATCAACTCTCAATCGTCGAGCAGTATGCCAGTTCTGCAAAAGGTCTGGGCATCTTGTCAAGGACTGTTACAAACGTCTTCAGAATAACAGAGAGGTGGTGCGTACTTCCGCGCACTATGCTCTATCCCCTCAAGCAGCCAGTTCAACTATGAACTCTAGAATTCTAAAGGACTCTAACCCTAAGTGTCCGCAAGAAGGTAGTCAAGTCTCCACACATTATGTGCAGTCACATTTTGACTGTTCACGCCACCATCCAGTTTCTGCCGAGTCTACCGATCTCGAGGGATCGAGAAAAGTTGACTTTTCATCTTTTATCGCCGAAGCCATCATTAGCAAACCAGGTGATCCGTTGTCCCAGCGGAATATCACCGTCCTAAGAGACACAGGAGCGTCACAATCACTCCTTTTGAAAAGTTCAATGGACATTACACCAGAGACGAACACCGGAAGGATTTCCATTATCCAGGGAGTAGGGACGAAATCTACTGTCGTCCCTCTACACAAGTTTGCCCTGAAACATCATCTCGTCGAAGGTGAGGTCATTTTAGGTGTGATAGATAGTATTCCTGTTCCAGGAGTACACCTACTTCTAGGGAATGACCTTGCGGGAAGCAAAGTATACCCCTGTACGGTTTCAGACCCTTTGTCAACAGTTCCAGATAATGATTATGAACTGTATCCTGCATGTGCGGTGACAAGAAGCCAGACCAAACAATTGGCTGACACAACGTCTGAACCACACCTACCATCATCGTCAAGAAATTCGACTCCCAAACTGGAGTCTATGCTTCCTGAAAACACAAGTCTGGGCTTACCCCTGAGGATATCTCAGGAAGACATCATTAAAGCTCAACAAGTCGACGCGGAACTCAAAGCAATGGTCGAAAAATCTCTATCATCTGACGATGGAGAATATTTCTCCGAGAACGGCCTCTTCTTTCGTCGCGCTATACCAGTGATTGCCTCACCAGCCGAACCATGGTTGGGTAAAAACCAGCTGTGGATCCCTCCACCTTATCGGCATGAAATACTTAAGCTGGCACATGACCATCCAATGTCAGCGCACCCAGGTGTCACTAAAACGACGGCGAAGATCAAAGAACTGTTCTTTTGGCCCAAAATGAGAAAAGATGTGTCGCGTTACTGTAGAAGTTGCACGAACTGTCAGTTGGCCGGAAAGCCAAACCAGACAATTCCTAAGGCCCCTTTGAGTCCGATTCCTGTATTAGAAGAACCTTTTTCTAAAATCGTCATGGACTGTGTAGGTCCCTTGCCTAAAACCAAGGCGGGCAACGAGTACCTACTTACCTTTATGTGTTCAAGTACCCGTTTTCCCGAGGCGATTCCCTTACGGAACATTAAGGCAAAGACTGTAGTCAGAGCCATGACCCGGTTCTTCACTACCTTTGGATTACCTAGAATCGTGCAAACAGATCAAGGCAGCAACTTCACCAGTCACCATTTTCAGGAAGCACTAGCCAAGCTAGGCGTTACCCACATCACCAGCTCAGCCTACCACCCCCAGTCTCAAGGCGTACTTGAGAGGTTCCACCAAACCCTCAAAACCATGCTAAGGACATTCGCTAATAGTAACACCCAATGGGATGAGTCTGTTCCTTGGATTATTTTCGCCGCGAGGGACTGTGTCCAGGACTCTTTAGGCTACTCGCCTTTTCAACTTGTGTTTGGACATTCTGTCCGTGGCCCCCTGAAGCTGATACACGAACGTTGGACAGGTACCAGTGATCATCCAGTGGAAAACTTCGACGATTTTCACGTTCGACTGAAAGCCGTGTGCGAAATGGCTCACAAGAACTTAAGAAAGGCCCAAGTGAGAATGAAAGGACTGTATGATAAGAGTTCTTGTAAACGAACATTCAATCCAGGCGACAAAGTTCTTGTGTTAGTGCCGAATCTGAACAATGCGTTATCCTTGAGATATTGTGGACCCTTTACTGTGCATTCAAAATTAAGTGATTTGAACTATGTTGTCAATACGCCCGACAGAAGAAAGAAACAGACCGTGTATCATGTCAACTCACTGAAAAAGTATTATGATAATTGTAACAATTTTCAATCCACAGCTAAAATTAATTTACCTGTATGTTCAAATGTTTCTGATGATGTGATACATGATAAATTGAAACCCCCAAAATTGGTAAATTCTTCCTTTTTAGATAATTTGAATGTCCACCTTATGCATTTGTCCACAGAGGAAAGCCATAGATTGTCTCAGTTATTTGAGACATTTCCCTCTATCTTTGGGGATGTCCCCAAAGAAGCGAAGGTTCCACCTCATGATGTAGACGTAGGTGACGCAAAACCCATTAAACAACACCCCTATAGAGTTAACCCGGAAAAAGCTGCTTTGATAAAAGATGAAATTGATTATATGCTCAAGAATGATATCATTGAGCCCAGTTTCAGCAACTGGAGTTCCCCATGTCTCCTAGTCCCGAAAGACGGTGGATCTTTCAGGTTTGTGACCGACTTTAGGAAGGTGAATGCGCTCACCAAAGCTGATTCCTATCCATTACCTCGGATAGAAGACGTTATTGATAAAGTTGGTCAGGCTAAGATAATTTCCAAAATTGATTTACTTTCAGGATACTGGCAAATCCCCTTATCTGACCGTGCAAAAGAAATATCTGCTTTTGTAACCCCTAATGGTTTTTATAGATACAAACGTATGCCCTTTGGTATGCGAAATGCTGGTCAAACTTTCCAGAGGGTCATTAACTCTGTCATTGCTGACATAGACCAATGTGAGGCCTACATAGATGATATAGTTGTATTTTCTAATACTTTTGAAGAACATATTGTTCAGTTGACTAACCCTTTTAGAAAATTGTCTGAAGTTAATTTTACTGTAAACTTACATAAAAGTGATTTCTGTAAAGCTTCAATTACCTATTTGGGTTATCAAGGGGGAACGAACCAAGTTCGGCCCATTGAAGCTAAAGTAGATGCTATTGTAAAGTTGCCACCTCCCAAAAATTGTAAAGAGATCAAAAAGTTCCTTGGGATGGCTGGTTACTATAGGCGGTTCTGTCAAAACTTTTCAGCTATTGCTGAACCTCTTACTGCATTATTGAAGAGGGTGTTGAATTTGAATGGTCCAATAAATGTCAAGAAGCTTTTTTAACCATTAAGTCATTTTTATCAAATGCTCCTGTTATGGCTGCACCAAATTTTAGCAAGCCCTTTAAACTTGCCATTGATGCTAGCAACTTAGCCATTGGCTCAGTCCTATTTCAAGAAGACAACATGGGAATTGACCATCCCATTGCCTTTTTTTCCAGGAAGTTAAATGAAAACCAAAAGAATTACTCTACTATTGAAAAAGAAGCTTTAGCTTTGGTTTTATCATTACAACATTTTGAAGTCTATGTCTCTTCTTCAACCAATCCAGTCAGAGTGTTTTCTGACCATGATCCCCTGAAATTTACCTCTAAGTTAGGACAGACAAATCAAAGAATATTGAGATGGTGCTTATATTTCCAAAATTTTAATCTGGAAATTTCACACATTAAGGGTAGTGATAATGTTGTGGCTGATTGTTTGTCAAGGATGTAAAATCTTGTTGTACACATTGATCATGTGACATGCTTTGTGGTTCATTAGGACCATAAACAGGTTTTGTTTGAGTGTCACTCATATGAAAATGAGTGGTGTGAGTTTTGAATTTTTTGCAAAATTCCAATCCTGTTGAATAATTTGTTTATTTTCAGGTGTACCTTAATTAAAGGTGGTTTTTGATTATATGTAATCTTTTATAATAATATGTCTCATATGACTCAATTGATATTGTAGCTAGTCATTGAAATAAAGGTCTTACCCTGGCGGGTTTACCACTTTTAATATCCACATGGAAATATTGTAATACCCTTTTCTGAGGGATTTTGATGTATAATTACTTTTTGAAGGGTTACTCCCCTTTCACCAATTGTAAAAGTTGGAGTTACTTCCCTTTTATGTTCAGGGATATTTTCATCTGGTATTATGATTTTGATTGCCTACATTTGTAAAACATTTTTGTTATTTCATTGCCAGATTGGTTCCTTATGTATGTTTTTGTGGAACCTATCTGTCACTTCCAAAAAGGGAGGGGATGTGACCTACTTAGGTCGAGTCATTTTTATTTTGACATTGTATAATTCCTTATATGGAATGATGGTGTAACACCTGGGGTTTTTCCACTGACTTATTAAGGTGTTTGAGACATAGAAATTTTCCATTAAAATCTGATTGAATGATTCTGATCAGATGATTATCCCAACCAATGGCGACATGAGTTGAGGATAACCTCCCCTGTCACAGAAGTCTTTAATTGCACTGCACACTCGCAACACGAGGCAGTTTATCTTGACCTGGCAGTCTACGAGGCAGTTTTACCTTGATCAGACAGCCGTCCATATTGTCCGGCTATAGACTCTGACCATTTGAACGTGAGAGTACTTAAGACCTGTGTGTGCCTTGCTTTCTTCAGTTGATTTAGTCTTCTAGTTTAATATTACTTGTCGCTAAGTAATTCCTGAAGCTACAGCAGTGTTGTGTGGCCTGTAGCTGTTCTTTAGACAGTGTAGAAATCTGTGATAGTGTTTTTTCCTACATTGTGTAAGTTGGGTTTTGATATTTTATACATTAAATATTTTATTTAGTTCAACCTTGTGTTCTGCCACTTCTGAGTTCGCTGATTAAAAGGTCGTATGTAGATTGGATGAGTGTTAATTACAATAGTATCACTAGCTTCCCTAGACATTGATTTCGAGCCCTAGTGTGTCGTTGTGTTAAGTGTTCATCCACTTAGGCCGTAAGGCATTTGCATATGACCCCGAAAAAAGAATCCGGGGACGTTCTCCTTCTATTTGGCTGATAGATAGGTTAACGTTACAAGAGCCAGTGTTTTAAAAAGCGGTCGATTTACTATGTAATATTCTCTCTCAATATAAGTGATTACTGATCATACATTTTTTAAAAAGCCGAACTATTTGTTTTAAATCATTTAAATGTTAATGAAAATCTGTACGATTCTTAGATGGACATAACTAAAGACTGGATGCTTTTGATGTTTTTAATCATCGGTAACTAAGCACAAAAAAACAAAAACAATTTGGTTGTTTACATTTTATCACTAAAATAGTAAACAAAATGGCAAAATTCGGTTAATATAGTTTGAAAAAAAAAATTATTTAAAAATTGTATCGTCTAAGTTTTGAGTACAAATCACTATGAAGTGGGATTTTCAGCATATCACTCTCAAAGTTGTTGTACAGCCAATCAATGCTTGCCTTAAGAAAGTGAAACTTCGGGTTAAAATTTAGGCTTCATGAAAATAAAATAGATATGTAGCCTTTAACTGAAAGCATTATTTTAAAGTTCTCTGGACTCACAACTTCTATAACATTGATTTGAAAAATATTTAATTTCTTAACTTCTTAATTTTTTTCAGGCTTTTAAGTTTCATTTTTTTTATTTTTCTTACGGCCACTTTGAAGGCTAAATCTAAAAAAAAACGCGATTGTATCCATGCCGAGAATAATGATGGAAAGATTCTCATCCACTCGTTGATGTCCATTACGTGGGTAATTAAATTGGTATCAAATATTAAAGGGGACGAAAGTTGTTTGGCTTAATACGATGCTTAATAAAAATTTCAAGCTTAATAGCCCATGATTGGCTAATATTTTCTGGCCACGCCTACTTCTGTGGTCACGTGCTCGCGTGGCATATTAATCCGCCTTTGTATTATGAAATAAACATTTTGTTTGTGTGATTTTTCTCTACCCCCGTCGGGTCAGGTTGCGTGTGTTTTTATCAGCGTGAGGTCAGGGGCGTTCCAGATTTTCATCTGTGTAACGGGACACCTGCATGCCAGAGGACAAAATCTGGGGGGGGGGGGGAGAGAGGCGGGGGACTTATTTTCATGCTTAATCCGTTTTAATAAAGTATTTTCAATCAAGTTATTTATCAGTTACTTGATCATAATGTGAGTTTAAGGGAACAAAAAGTTGTTTTAAAGTGCTAGCCAAGCCTAAGGGGAGATAAAAATTTCATATTTTTCGATGCAACTTGTTATCGTTCTTTGGTTGACATACAATGTTCATTGGGTACGGCGATAATATAACAGGCTTATATTGACGAGTGTAACTGTAAAGCTAAAGTTTGAATAAGACACTTGAAATAGTGTTGATCTAAGTATTAAAAGATTGATTAAAATACTAAATATGGTGTACATAAAGTATTGAATAAACTATTGATCAAAATGTGGTGTCAACTATTGATTAGAATGTCGAGTAAAGTAGGGGCTGCGGGTGTAATAAATATCGCCGCAGATGGAGTGTTTATAATTTCTATGGCAACAAAACAAAGGGCACATAACCCGTGATAGAGAGCTTAAGCCTCCCAGCTCAGACAAGAGTGCTCCCGCTTAGTCGGAGTTTAGGGAAAGTTTTGGGGGCTGTTGTAAGCACTGTCACGCTTTTAGTGGAGACACGTGATGGGGGGGGGGGAGGGGGGAGTGTTTTTGGTGGAGGGTGGCTGGGGGGTCTGGTGTTTGGTGGAGTGTGGTTGGTGCAGGCTTTAAAATTCCATTCTGTTGGTGGAGCGTGTTCTAGAGAGAGAGAGATTTGAACTCAACATTTATTCAACATGTTCACTGACAGGTAGGGACTCACGTGATGCTTGACGTGTAGTCACCCCACGTGATCAGACAGGTGTGTACAGGTAGGTACTCACGTGCGACTTGCCTGAAGTTGTTACCTGGGTCAAGACATTTGAACGATGTTTCACATACGTCAGAGTTAGATTTGAGAGAGTACATTACCGCACGGCCATACTGGCCATTTATTGATGGAAGAGCCTAGGTTACAATGCTCAAGGCTGTTCCAACAACTGATCTATTGTGCGTGCTAGGGTTAGATTAGTCATAGATCAGTGCTGCTTCAGCTAAGTTTGTCAGAGGTTAATATCTGATTTAGTTTAATGTAGCATATATTAATGTCTGGTTTACTTTAGTCTAGCAAGGTTTAGTTTAAAAAAATGTTTAAACGTTGATGGGGTAAAGCTGGGTTAGTTTAATCAGCCATAGGTTAATCTCGTTAATCTATCTCTGGTTTAGTTTGGCCCGTCTGGTGTTAAGGTTTTGTTGACATCAAGTCAGCGGGTGCAGATTTTTTACCAAAAAAAATTATTTTCCGCCCTGTTTCATCTATTGCTTTCATCTCTCAAACATTAGTCTGACTAAACACATCATGTTCTTCTACTGGGGTTGATGGCTTACTCCAAATAATAACGTTTGGATAGTTCAGTCTCTACCAGTTAGTTTCTATCAATCCAATACAAGTATAGCTAGCCAGATTCACACATAAAACATGTTAGTTTATATCAATCCAATACAAGTATAGCTAGCCAGATTCACACATAAAACATGTTAGTTTATATCAATCCAATACAAGTATAGCTAGTCAGATTCACACATAAAACATGTTAGTTTATATCAATCCAATACAAGTATAGCTAGCCAGATTCACACATAAAACATGTTAGTTTATATCAATCCAATACAAGTATAGCTAGCCAGATTCACACATAAAACATGTTAGTTTATATCAATCCAATACAAGTATAGCTAGTCAGATTCACAGATAAAATATGTTAGTTTCTATCATTCCAATACAAGTTCGGCGCGGATGTCGCAAGCTTGAACCAACACCCTTCACCATTGGTGTTGTTTGCTAACTGGCCAAGTCAATTATCACCGTATCTTCTGTCAACTCTGACACCATCAAGTCACACGGGAGTCACGTGTTAACCCGGAGATGGGGAATATTCGATCCATTTTTGTTTACGTTAGTTCGAGTTTAGTGAACACAATTGATATGCTGTTCAACTTTTCCACTTTATTCAAGGAACGTTCGACCATTTGAGTGAAACGGCATTTCTTGCTAGATTTTAAACAAGATATGGGTGTGGACCTCAAATATATGCTGATCTTTTGCATTTAAGTCGTCATTTTAAAACGAGGCAGCTATACTGACAAACCAGCGTGAACGCATTGACTTATAAAACAGCTTTTGTCTCTTCGTATCCAAGGATATAAAAAAACACGTGAAATATTAACAACTCCATTGTTTGCAAACTGCGTTGTTCTTTTCCTCGCAATACCTGGCCATACAAGTTAAACACTGAACAAAGTATAAACAAACTCGTGTATAAAAACTTGCACTAGTCAGTACTGTACTTTATAGGGCACGCATATTGTGCAGGAACATTTGTGATCAACAATAGCGACAACTTCCCCAGATCAACAGGGACGACAACTCCTACATATTTTCAGATGATGTTGTATTTGTGGATCACCGCCCCGGGCTGTGCAACTTCCGGTTAAGAATGGAAATTCGTGTCAATAATTGGCTGTGTGTGAACCAATGTGCACCAATCGAAATCTTGCTTTTAAAAAACCGTTGGCTCGTTGTTTAAGTACGAATTGATCTGCAATAGTATAAACGAGCCGGCCCGCGGCATACCATACGCCGCTATTTAGTTGTTTCTAATTTTCAATAATTCATAATTTGTGAATTCGACAGTACCAACGCTGACACTGAAAATATTTCTTTAAAACACTATAAGTAGCTCGTTAAGGACCATAACCCCCCCCCCTTCCTTCCCTCCCCACCTCCTCCCCCCCCCCCCCCCCCCTACGTTTAAAATCGTTGGCTCTGCTTGTAAACATTTAGAGTGAACACAGCTCACTAAAACCATGTAGGGGTGGGGAGGTAGGGAGAGCGTTTGCAGCTTGTTTTCTCACGGCTCGAAGAAGAGAATTATATATATAGATTTGTTGGCAGAGGTCGTCTATATGAAAAATTTCTAGTAGCCGTCCCTTTTGAACAAATTTCCGGTAGCCGCCACTTACAAATAAGTTTCCAGTAGCCGCCCTTTATATATATAAGTTCCCAGTAGTCGCCCTTTATAAATAAATTTCCAGTAGTCGCCCTTTATAAATAAATTTCCAGTAGTCGCCCTTTATAAATAAGTTGCAAGTAGCCGCCCCTTATAAATAAGTTTCCAGTAGCCGCCCCTTATAAATAAGTTGCAAGTAGCCGCCCCTTATAAATAAGCTGCCCCAAACGCCAGATTGCGCAAGTGTGAAGACTATGGTAAACTTGTCAAAGTGTGAAGACTATGGTAAACTTGTCAAAGTGTGAAGACTATGGTAAACTTGTCAAAGTGTGAAGCCTATGGTAAACTTGTCAAAGTGTGAAGACTATGGTAAACTTGTCAAAGTGTGAAGACTATGGTAAACTTGTCAAAGTGTGAAGACTATGGTAAACTTGTCAAAGTGTAAAGACTATGGTAAACTTGTCAAAGTGTGAAGACTATGGTAAACTTGTCAAAGTGTGAAGACTATGGTAAACTTGTCAAAGTGTGAAGACTATGGTAAACTTGTCAAAGTGTGAAGACTATGGTAAACTTGTCAAAGTGTGAAGACTATGGTAAACTTGTCAAAGTGTGAAGACTATGGTAAACTTGTCAAAGTGTGTAGACTATGGTAAACTTGTCAAAGTGTGTAGACTATGGTAAACTTGTCAAAGTGTGTAGACTATGGTAAACTTGTCAACCAGAGGAGCTAAAATTCTCGGTTGTTACCATCAGCTTATGCAGTTAGCAGCTGATGTGTTTTAAATTTGGGAATGATTGCAACACAACTGTGAAATAGATGAGCAGAGAGATATTTGATGCTTGGTGCGGCTGTGTTGGTGACCACATCAGGCCCAAGATGTAAAGCGAGCCCTGATTGGCTTGTTAAAAAACTAGTGCTTGGCTCTGTAGCATGTAATGGTTCTTTAGGAGTGACGTGGGCAGGGTTGTGGTAGGTGGGGTTGTAACCTCCCCATTGCGACAACTGTCGTACGTCAAAGCTCACGCCGACGACAACGGTTTCAATGGTTACAATTTTAAAAGTTGTTTTCGTAAAACCACAACTTCATGTTTTTAAGATATATAAGATATATGATAGTATACGGGATGTACGATAGTATACAAGTCCGTTGATTGTTAAATCTTTTATTAAGTGTTAAGGCTTCATATTTGTGAAATTGTTTTTTTTTTCTATTCGTAAAATGATTTCTCTATAAACTAATCAGGTAAAAATCCTTCAAAATTCAAAAATAATTTCCCTCGTTTTGTAAACAGTTCGGACGGGTGTTGTTTCGCTTTTTACCGGTTACTGGTCCTTGTCTAAATGGTATTTTTTTTTATGTTTTTTCCTCTTAATGTAGACATTGGTTTAATAAATAATAAAGTGTTCTTTTAATTTTGCAATAGATTTTGTTAGCACCCCTTTAGGTTCGACTTCCCCCCCTCCTCTCTGTTAGCACCCCTCTATGGTCTACTCCCAGGGAAAAAGGAGGGTTGGCCGGCCAAGGAAAACATGGAAGAGAACGGTCGAGGAAGAGGCGAAAAAAGCTGGGCTCACATGGGCACAGATTAGGGGAGCAGCCCAAAACCGAGTCCGCTGGAGATGTGTGGTTGCAGCCCTTTGCTCCCCAGTGACCACAAAGGAATGATGATGATGATGGTCTACTCCCCTCTTTTAGCACCCCTCTAGTGTCGGCCCCCTCTTTTCTGTTTGCATCCCTCTAGGGTCGACTCCCCTGTTAGCGCCCCTCTTGCCCCCCCCCCCTTCGCTACACCGCTGTGACCCTGATGTTGTTCACGCCATCAGTTACCAAGTTGCACACAATGACTACTCACCATAAACAGAAATGATGTCCACATCAAATGACATCATGAAACGCGACCTCAAACTTTCGATTTTTATCCAGGAGAAGGTAATATAACTGGGTGGACATTCTAGACTTGCACAATGAATTGACCTTGACATTTTCTCTGAATGACCTTGATATTTTCAAACTATCCACGTTAAATAACCTGTCACTTAAATAAGTGTGATCTTTAAAATTCAGGACGATAGTGACATTACTTAGTTGGTGAATGTGTAACTAACACTGTCACTCAAACCTCGATGTCAACAGGCGTCTACAAAACTTGGTAACTAAAGACAGCTAGGACAGCAATGACAGTCTCAAAGGACAGTCTCAACGGACAGGGTGGAACAAATATTTTCGTTCATTGAAGGCCAAGGTCGTCAGACTTCGTCGTCTCAAAAGATTATCAGTTCAATAGGTGGGTGGGGCATTGGGACTGACGTGACACAGGTGAGTGGGGCCTTGGGACTGACGTGACACAGGTGGGTGGGGCCTTGGGACTGACGTGACAAAGGTGGGTGGGGCCTTGGGACTGACGTGACACAGGTGGGTGTGGCCTTGGAACTGACGTGACAAAGGTGGGTGGGGTCTTGGGACTGACGTGACACAGGTGGGTGGGGCCTTGGGACTTGCGTGACACAGGTGTGTCGGGACTTGGGACTGACGTGACACAGGTCGGTGGTGCCTTGGGGCTGACGTGACACAGGTGGGTGGGGCCTTGGGGGTGACTTGACACAGGTGGGTGGGCCTTGGGGGTGACGTGACACAGGTGGGTGGGGCCTTGGGACTGACGTGACACAGGTGGGTGGGGCCTTGGGGCTGACGTGACACAGGTGGGTGGGACCTTGGGGCTGACGTGACACAGGTGGGTGGGGCTTGGGGCTGACGTGACACAGGTGGGTGGGGCCTTGGGACTGACGTGACACAGGTGGGTGGGGACTTAGATGTGACGTGATACAGGTGGGTGGGGCCTTGGATGTGACGTGATACAGGTGGGTGGGGCCTTGGATGTGACGTGATACAGGTGGGTGGGGCCTTGGATGTGACGTGATACAGGTGGGTGGGGTCTTGGGACTGACGTGACACAGGTGGGTGGGGACTTGGGGCTGACGTGACACAGGTGGGTGGGGCCTTGGGGCTGACGTGACACAGGTGGGTGGGGCCTTAGGGCTGACGTGACACAGGTGAGTGGGGTCTTGGGACTGACGTGACACAGGTGGGTGGGGACTTGGGGCTGACGTGACACAGGTGGGTGGGGCCTTGGGGCTGACGTGACACAGGTGGGTGGGGTCTTGGGACTGACGTGACACAGGTGGGTGGGGACTTGGGGCTGACGTGACACAGGTGGGTGGGGCCTTGGGGCTGACGTGACACAGGTGGGTGGGGACTTGGGGCTGACGTGACACAGGTGGGTGGGGACTTGGATGTGACGTGATACAGGTGGGTGGGGCCTTGGATGTGACGTGATACAGGTGGGTGGGGCCTTGGATGTGACGTGACACAGGTGGGTGGGGCCTTGGGGCTGACGTGACACAGGTGGGTGGGGACTTGGATGTGATGTGATACAGGTGGGTGGGGCCTTGGATGTGACGTGATACAGGTGGGTGGGGTCTTGGGACTGACGTGACACAGGTGGGTGGCGTCTTAGGACATACATGACACAGGTGGGTGGCGTCTTAGGACATACATGACACAGGTGGGTGGGGACTTGGGGCTGGCGTGACATTGATGGGTTAAGCAGCAACATTAAAACGGCATAGTGTTGATGTCACGTAGTTGTCAGGAAAAAAATTTAATGTCACCGATGGAAGAGTCTACAGGTAAATAGTGCCGGTGTTACTAAAAATAGTTCCGTGTTAGTAAGGGTAGTGCCGGTGCTAGAAAATAGTACCGCAGTTAGAAAATAGTGCCGGTGCTGATGTTGCCCAAAGAAAAAAAAATAGAACTACCCATATCGCAATAAGTGCCATTATAATGGAACAATCGTCAAGTGCAATAACTAGCCCAACAGATCGTGAAACATGTTTTTTTTATAATAGAGAAATCTTTTATAAAGTAGAACTATGTCTCAATTATTCATTACACGTAAAACTTTGATTGTCTAGGAGTAGTATATTCTATTGTCGGAAAGAAAAAGTCAAATCAAATCGCTTAGATTTATGTCTGGCCCTAGAGAGCCTTCTGATAGTGGAACAGACATAATAGATCTTTTGGCCGGTCGATGGGGTGAGTGGGGGGTGGGGGGCAGCAAATATAAAAAGTTAGAACTATCATGTTACAAGGACGCATGTTGGACCGTCAGTCAAACAGAAGACTCACGAGCAAAGATTTCTGTATATTCACTTGTTTACTATTTAAGGCGTGGCCGATTGGTAGAGAGCTTGACTGCTAACCCGAAAATCTCGAGTTCACTACCGGGTTCAAGTCAGTCTTCCCAGCTCTGATTGGTACCTAACTCACGTGTCTGGGCATAGTGCTGGCCACAATATCCCTTCATATGCCGGGGTCCCTGAAACAGATGGACTCTACTTCATCTGTCCCGTGTGTCTTGGGCACGAACGGAAAAAGCTGCTGCTGAACTTGTTTATCGAAATTGACCAATTGTTCGAGTGGTTTTATAATCTGGACTTTTACATGACCAACTTTACTTGTAGCGTTTTCGCAATATTTTCAAATGACCAAAGACGCTTGCGTTACCGTCACGTTTAAATTGGTTGAGCCGAGAGATTGCTGAGCCGAGAGATTGCTGAGCCGAGAGATTGCTGAGCCGCTGAGCCAGGAGGTTGCCGCCTCACCATGCCCCCGCGTGCGGTGCTATCGCGAGAGTACGTGAAAATCCCGCGAGGTTTTGCTCGGTGTTTAACTAAGCCCTCGCCGTCACGCGAGCATTCTCAAGCTTTTGTTGTTGTTTTTTTCCGTAAATCAATTCCAAGGGGCGAAAAATTTCCGGCTACAAATGTCGTGATCGGTTCCGCCCTCGCGGCTGTCGTCCCCCGCCTCGCGCCGTCGTGTTCAATTCATGGCCTGTTTGATTGTTCTCACGCTCGCCTCATCTGACTGCTCACCCCGGCTGGTATAAGCACTCACTCATAGCGTCGCCTCGGCCGACTCGTGTTGCGGGTAGGTTAATTGTAGTGGTCTAGTTGTGTTGTGGTGTAATTATGTAGTGGCGTAGGTCTATAGTGAGGGTCGTTTTGTAGTGGCGTAGTTAAGCAATGGGGCTGCTAGTAAAGTAGCTGTTTGGGGTGGTAGTTATGTAGTAGGGCTGTTATGGGTGGGGTAGTTATTGTCGTAGTTCTGTAGTGAAGTAATTCTGTTTAAGGTTAGGTAGTGAGTTAGTATGATGGCACAGTTCTGTTTGAGAGTAGGTATGTAATCTTGTAGTTCTGTGAAAGTTTAGCTCTGCTGTGTGTTCGCTAACGATAACCAGATAGTCAACGGTATTCCAAACACCGTAACCATAAAGTCCCATAAGACAATGGTGTGACGAATGCTATGGTGCCGGGACATGGCTAATCTCATCCAACGTCTCGACATCAGATAAAACAACGCACAGTGATGGGACAGGCGTAGGACAAAGCAAACTTTACCGAGGATTTTACAACTAATTACTGTAGTTTCTTGTGCGCTAATCAAAAGGTGTTTTAAAAGTTGTTTTTAAATCGATGAATAAGGTAAGGATTGTGTTATGGATTTATCTTGAACAAGACCAGTGAGCCAGAGAATTGTTTTTAATGTCAGACATGCAAAAAATTTGTTCATTTCCTCTGCTATGTGGCTTTATACATTTTTAAAGGTGTCAGATTTTAAAATTTGAAATGTAATATTTTAAGAATGTACGTCATAAATTGTGAAAACATTTTTATTTCTCTAGAGTCTTTATATTTTTGTTTACAGATAAATATACAACACGTTTCATGGCTGTTATGAAACAGAAAAAGTATATTAATTATTAATCGTAAACAGTATTGTCAATATACCCGAAAACTGGGTCCAAAATAAAAATAATCTATGTTGTGCTGTAACTAAGTTAATGTTATGTGCACCTCTTACGGTGACGGTGATGTAGACCCTGAGATTTTGTACCAGTGATGTAACTAATTTAAGGGTGTGTACCCAACCCTCTTGTAGAGGTTGACCAATCGAACTCACGCGTTTATCTGACCTGCCGTTCTAGCATGCCCAAGCTTGTGACCTTGACCCCATTCTTCAGGCCAACCGGTGCAGGTTACTCAGCCAGTCAAGCGTGACGACATGCTCACTGTAAAGTGCTGTGAGCTGACAATCTGCGGAACCTGACGAAGACAATTGTTCCATTACCGTTTCCCACGTTTTAATCGCGTAAATTTACACAATACTGCATTTATTAACCCTATCAATACTGCCATCATTAACCCTTACAATACTGCAATCATTAACCCTTAATATCCTGATAACATTAACCCTTACAATACTGCCAATATTAAACCTATCAATACGGCATTCATTAACCCTTAATATCCTGACAACAGTAACCTTTACTACCAGTACTACCTATTACTGCCAACAGTAACCTTTACTACCAGTACTACCTATTACTGCCAACAGTAACCTATACTACCAGTACTACCTATTACTGCCAACAGTAACCTTTACTACCAGTACTACCTATTACTGCCAACAGTAACCTTTACTACCAGTACTACCTATTACTGCCAACTTTAACCTTTACTACCAGTACTACCTATTACTGCCAACAGTAACCTTTACTACCAGTACTACCTATTACTGTCAACAGTAACCTTTACTACCAGTACTACCTATTACTGCCAACAGTAACCTTTACTACCAGTACTACCTATTACTGCCAACCGTGACCTCTGAACCCGTGAGTACCCACCACCTGTAATAGTGTGTGTGCTTCCAGTGTGTTAGGTTCTGGAACCTTCCAAATCCTGTCTTGTACCAACACTGAGTGTTAAAGTGTGTGTGCTTCCAGTGTGTTAGGTTCTGGAACCTTCCTGTCTTGTACCAACACTGAGTGTTTAAGTTTTGTGAGTAGACCAACACACGCAAATTATAATTACCTTGTTTGTTGTTGTTTTTAATCGAGAACCAATCTACGGGATTTTGTTTTCTTAAGCTAATTGGTGCATTAGACAAATGTTTCGTTCAATTATTTAGGAAGGATATTTAGGAAGGAAATGGAAAAACTTATTTTTCAATTATCGCCCTCTATAACAATAACACATGTTTTAAATGTGTATTCATAATTTATCTTCATTGTTTAGGTGCTGTTGTACTTGTAGGATATTATGTTAGTGTTTTGTTAAAGTATGATTTAGGTTAAGATAGTGGACTTACATTGTTTTGTTAAAGTATGATTTAGGTTAAGATAGTGTAGGCTACTTACATTGTTTTGTTAAAGTATGATTTAGTTTAAAACAGTGGACTTACGGTGCTTTGTTAAAGTGTGAATGGACTACTAAAGTATGAAACCATACTTGTCGAAAATATAATGACAAGTCTACAGTACATGTCTTCCGATATTCACTACGTCAAGTTCTGAGTATCTATTCTCTGTATCTGTCCTCTGTATCTGTCCTCTGTATCTGTCCTCTGTATCTGTCCTCTGTATATGTCCTCTGTATATGTCCTCTGTATCTGTCCTCTGTATCTGTCCTCTGTATCAGTCCTCTGTATCTGTCCTCTGTATCAGTCCTCTGTATCTGTCCTCTGTATCTGTCCTCTGTATCTGTCCTCTGTATCTGTCCGCTGTATCTGTCCTCTGTATCTGTCCTCTGTATCTGTCCTCTGTATCTGTCCTCTGTATCTGTCCTCTGTATCTGTCCTCTGTATCTGTCCGCTGTATCTGTCCTCTGTATCTGTCCTCTGTATCTGTCCTCTGTATCTGTCCTCTGTATCTGTCCTCTGTATCTGTCCTCTGTATCTGTTCATTATAAACCCATGACTTCAGATACTTTTATTTTTATAAACCAATGACTTTTGATATTTACTTCTATTTTTATAAACCAACGACTTTTGATATTTACTTCTATTTTTATAAACCAATGACTTTTGATATTTCTATTTTTATAAACCAATGACTTTTGATATTTCTATTTTTATAAACCAATGACTTTTGATATTTCTATTTTTATAAAGACCAAACCCCTTTTATTTAAGTCTTCCCTCCACTCCATTGAGTCTATTCATCAAATCGGTTTTACGAGGCCACAATCATACGCCTGGGGGCGTCGCGTTTGTTTTGTTTCCCTTGAAAGAAAGCGAACAAGCCTTGCAATCACTAGAACACTAATGGCTCTTTTGCAGTGTTTGTCGTCCGGCTACTTTTAGCAGTTATCGATACTGTTTCCTTACAGCGACACCATGACCTTATAGTTTTCTGGTATCGATACTGATCTCTTACAGCGACACCATGACCTTATATTTTCTAGTATCGATACTGTTTCCTTGAAACGACGCCATGACCACATCATATTCTGGTATCAATACTCCTTCTTTAAATCGACACCATGACCTTATAATTCTCTGGTGTCGATACTGTTTCTTTACAGCGACACCATGACCTTATAATTTTCTGGTATCGATACTGATCTCTTACAGTGACACCATGACCTTATAGTTCTCTGGTATCGATATTACTTCATTAAATCGACACCATGACCTTATAATTTTCTGGTATCGATACTAATTTCTTACAGTGACACCATGACCTTATAATTCTCTGGTATCGATACTACTTCCTTAATGCAACACCATGCCTATATAATTGTATGGTATCGATACTTCTTCCTTAAAGCAACACCGTGACTCTATAATTTTACGGTATCGATACTACTTCCTTAAAGCGACATCTTGACCTTACGATGCCCAAGAAGTACTTTAGAAGTGCCGTATCCGTATACAAGCCATGTACTTGCCAAAGGTATTGAACAGTTTAAGCACGCTTAGGGGATTACCGTTTTCTCCTCCATAACTAATCTATAGTGGCATTTTTCTTTCATTATTTGACTCGAGGTGTTCAAATAATTTTCAATGTTTTAGCGTGTGGATTTGTATGCTTTTGTGAATTTTGAATTTCGCTTTAGGTGTGAGGGTCTTTTGTGGCGTGTGGGCTTTGATAAATGAGGATTCTGTGGCGTGTGGTATTTGATGAATTGGGATTTTATAGGTGTTGGTACTAAAAAAAATTGATTGTTCTTGTATTGTCAGTAAGTTCCTTCGACAACTTTGTCTGTCAAAAATCCGATAAACGCCCTTTGTCAAAACCTTTAAAACTCTCCTAAACCAAGCACTCAAAATCAATATTTATTTCAAATATTGAAACTTGTGTATCAGAGCCATCCCATTCTAATATTGAAATGGTACCAATATCCCAACAAATTTCCGTACTTTAAAAATCGCCTAATGTAATTGGAATCTAGTAAAGCTGCTAATTTGATTGAAATAATGACGAGGTTTCTTACTTTATCGGATGCTTTAAATATTACATGTTATGTTTTTAATCAAATCAAAATATAATATAATCAAACTTCCTCGCCCAAAGATGTTTAAATTAAAGCACTTTTAGCTTCTATCGCCTGCTATCTCAAGGCAAACAACGAAAAAAGACATTAAACTTGCGCGGTTTTTTTTAATATTACGAGGCACAAAAAACTTAATCAACCTCAGCTTTTGTCATAAAATGTCTAGCTCTGTCTTGAAAAACAAATGTGTGTTCGTTTATGTGTGCGTGTGTCTGTATGTGCCCAAATGTGTCCGTTTCTGTTCGCATATGTATGTGTGTGTGTCTGTATGTGCGTTTATGTGTTCGTTTCTGTTTGTATATGTGTGTGTGTGTGTGTCTGTGAGCTTGAGACACAACAAAGCAGCAACACAATGCTTAACTAAAACACAATTTTATTCATGTTTTTTTTTCCAAACCTTTCAGACCTCCCTCCTCTACGCTGTATGTGTAAGGCACCTCGACCTATATGAGTGTCTGAGAGTGCCAAGAACTTGTAGTATAAGCACCAATGTCAGCTATAGACTTAACATCGTCTACATGGAGGAGACTTTAAACATTGAGACTCGCGAGACGGTAGGTCTTTGCTGTGTTAGCATGGCGTCAGTGTTTCGACGTGTCAGCGGCTGTTAAAGGTCACGTGTGCATTTATCAAGGTCAGCAGCCTGTTTGTTCAGGTGGGCTGTCGTTACACCTGCCCAACAGCATGCGGCACCTACAGCAGGCAGAGTTCGAGCGGGACCTCATCATCAGCAGCATCGAGCCCAACCGTTCCCTCAACGCTTCCTACGAGCTGGGGCAGACGCTGGGTCCCAACTCCAGCCTGGGGACCACCACGGAGGGGGTGGACCCGGACGAGCAGTTTGACCAGGCCTTCGAGCACGCGCAGGTAGCCATCATCCTGATGTACACGGTGCTGTGTGTCGTGGCCGTGCTCGGCAACTCGTGTGCTGTCTACGTCATCATATCCAAGCGCAGCATGAGAAAAAATGTCACCAACTACTTCATCGCTAGTCTGGCTGTCAGTGATATTCTTATAGGGCTCGTCTGCATTCCGTTCACGTTTGTCGCGAACGTACTGTTCAACTACTGGCCTTTTGGTAGTGCCTTGTGCCCCATAGTGACCTACCTCCAAGTGGCTGTTGTGTTCCAGAACTCATACACGATGCTGGCGATGAGTTTAGAGCGTTATATCGCGATTATCCACCCCTTTATGAGAAGACTTGGTAAACGACGCTGTCTTCAAGTGGTAGCGTTGTGTTGGGTGCTGGCGTTCTTGACGCCCCTCCCCACCGCCATCCTGTCCAGGACCTCTGAGATAGAAAACACCACCGTGTACCTGTGTGAGGAGAAGTGGGGGTCGGAGCACCAGCGGTTCTCCTACAGCATGACCATCATGGTGCTGCAGTACTTCGTGCCCCTGGCAGTGCTGGTGTACACGTATGCCAGGATAGTGAGGGTCATCTGGCTCAAGGAGCTGCCCACACCGGCAGAGCTGCTCAGCCAAAACGGAAAGTCGGAGAGAAAGGCCAAGACAAAAAATCAGGAACCAGATCCCAGGAAAAAGGTAGGATAATTTCTTTAGCGTTAAAACATATCATCGTTATACAAACATATCATTATCGCTACACAAACATATCATCATCGTTATACAAACATTTCATCATCGTTATACAAACATTTCATCATCGTTAAAACATATCATCATCGTTATATAAACATTTTTAATCGAGGCCGTTGAAAAGAAAGAGGTCCTTCTGTGACAGGTTTAAAATATTAAGTTCCCTCTAGTTAAATTTAAAATGTTAGTTCCCTCTGGTCTGATTAAAAAATTTATAAGTTTCACCAGGGGAACAAACCAATCAATGATTTAATTGGCGGTTAGCTGCTAATTATTTAATTAGTTGTATCAACTATATATGTGTAACCCTCACTCAGCAGGGATGCTTTTACCCACTGAGGTGTTGTGGTTAAGACGGGCTGACCCTGAGATTAAGTACACACTGACACCGACAGTTGTTGTCAAGTACACGCTTTATTTACAGCATCGAGCCATGACGGCGATGCAACACAGTAGTACCAAACAAACTAGCCAAGATGAAAAAATACCAAATCCAAAACCAAAACCAATCTGTAGCCGTAAAACAAATGTAAAAAAAAAAAGTTACATTCCTGACAACACCATGTGTAGGCTACAATATACACGGGTAACAATAAAATATGTTTTGGCCAGTACACAGTACTGCCAACAAGTACCAATAAGTAGTACTACAAATAAATACTTATATTAATACTCACCCTAACTAGTGTGCACATGCAGCACTAGCAGGAATACACAAATAAGTATTTTAACAAACATAATCTATATAACTACCTTCATTAGGTCTACATCTTGGTCACCGTGTCCACAGACAGCAGGCTTGCGTGTGCGACACGGCTAGGCATGAAACTACCCACAGTCCCATGTCACATGACATGGGACACATGTAACATCGCTCACAAAAGCATGAATAATAATCATTAAAAAAGTTTTTAAAAACCCACGTTTTCTGATTGAACTAAAAAGTAGAAAATAAACGCTATACATCACAATAATGCAAGCGATCACTCTACTATAAACGATGAAAAACGTGGGGCGCCGAAGTAAAAGTTATATTACTATTGATTAGATAATACTATTGACTTTTATTAGGGAGCTTGTAGAGAGTCAACAGTATTAGAAACTGTAAGAAAATCACGGCGCCCCACGATTTTGATCGCTTATAGTAGAGTGATCGCTTGCATTATTGTGATGTATAGCGTTTATTTTCTACTTTTTAGTTCAATCAGAAAACGTGGGTTTTTTAAAACTTTTTTAATGATTATTATTTTCTACTTTTTAGTCTTTGTCTGTTTGTTTGCATTAAAATCTTGCTATCGATTTTATCTTTTCACTTTTTTTGGGTAAACGAAGACAACTCGTAAAAAGACAACTCGTAAAAAACACGTTGTGTGAATACGTTACTGACTAGAACACATAGAATTGAACCCGTGTCGAGTGGGATAGCAATCGTGTGCCCAACCACTCGACCATATCGTCTCCCCCAAACTGGCCTACCTCCTGTAAGTTTTAAGTCGGTTCAAACTAAATTATCTGCCCCTAAGCCTGTCGCGTCGTGGAATCGTTCGCTTCACTGCGCGCGAGCTACGCGTCGCTGGTTTTTTTTCTAATGGCTCGCAGAGGAGAATTATATACATAGATTATATAGCGGTCTAAAATGCTCAATAAAATGTTTCCATTGATCAATTTAGTAATAATAACAATTGCATATTCTATGGTCATCCAAAAGAAAGCTTCCCTGAAAATTTCAGCGCGCTAGCTAACTGGGAAGTGCCAGAAATTTCGATCGCAAGATTTGATTGGAAAGACAAATAAACAAACAAACAGAGAAAGCAAGTTAAAGAAAACGTGGGAAAAAAACAACTACGTCCACAGAGCCACAGCCCCACAGGGGCCGCAACTCAATGAATTAAAACTTCATATTTTTATCCCCCTTGGCTGGTAACCATATGTGTTACATATGTTACCCGGTTGTATATGGAATTGACTAGATCATAGACCTTTTTACTGTAAACAGCCAGAATCAAAGCATCTTCGTTTGTCCCAATGGTATCAATCGTACACTCAATGCACCCCCCTCCCCCTTACGCCTCTCAACTGTTGCCTTTTCACCCCTCGTTATACAAAGCTAGCCATCTATCTCCCACACAGATAATCACCTCAGCTTTATAACACCCGTAGTCTCTCAATATACCACCTCTAGACCACCTCCAGCGAATGAGACCCCCCCGCCCTAACCGCACCCTGGTAGTAGGTCGTAACTCTGTGATGATTAACAATGTTCACCATCAATGGGAGCTACCAGTGTTGAGACCACATATGTTAACCACATTTGTTAACCACAAATGTTGACCACAAATGTTGACCACAAATGTTGACCTCATAAGTTGACCACAAATGGTGACCACCAATGATGACTACCAATACTGACCGCCACTATAGAACTCCTGACTACTGGAAGAGTTGTCTACAAGACACTTCCTGTATGAGTTTCCCCTTGTCTAGTCACGTGATACGGGCACGCCAAGGGCCACTACTCCTGCCATACATGCGTGACCATCTGATTGATCACCAGCGATCAGCTGATCTGTGTGTTCAATAATTAACAGAATCGACACAGCTTCTGTGTGTAATGAGCTGGGCCAACTAATGACGTGTCTGTGGTCGATCTCTAAGGAAGAGAGAAAACGGTCTGTGACTGATCTATTGGGAGGTTCGCTAATCCTTCGACTGGGGTGTTTCTGGCTGCTATGTAGGAGTGGGAGGACTACAGTGGTGGGTGGCTACCACCTAATGAAGGTTCAGGCCAAGATAGTTGTGGCTATAATGTAGCAACGGCAACTTTTAAGGTGGTTTTCGATGTAGGAGTGGGCTACATTTAAATGTGGCTACCACCAAGTGAGGGTCGATGATAAGATAGTTTTGGCTACTATGTAGGAGTGGTTAGGACTACAGTGAAGTGTGGTTTAGGCAAAAGATCTTTGTGGTTACCCTTAGAAAAGACTGTTGCAAAATTAATATTGTGGCTATTATTTAGTGAGGTCTACTTTTGATGTCACCGCTTCCTTGTTGTAAATAAGATGGTGAGGAGTTGTGTGTGTGTGTGGGGGGGGGGCGGGAGCAGTATATCAGCAATTTCTCAAGCGATCTATTTTTATCGATAATTAGCTGTGTGTGTATTTAAGTGTGTGTGTATTTAAGTGTGTTTATATTTAAGTGTGAGTGTATTTAAGTGTGTGTGTGTATTAAAGTGTGTGTGTGTGTAAATGAATGAAATGTGCCAGTCTAGTACCCCACAACATGGTGTTTGATGTAATTTTGAGGGACCTTGGATGTGATGTAATGATGGGAAACATTGGCTGAGGTGTAATATCGGGGAACATTGGCTGTGATGTAATGTTGGGGAACATTGGCTGTGATGTATTGTTGGGGAATAATTGGCTGTGATGTATTGTTGGGGAACATTGGCTGTGATGTATTGTTGGGGAACATTGGCTGTGATGTATTGTTGGGGAACATTGGCTGTGATGTATTGTTGGGGAACATTGGCTGTGATGTATTGTTGGGGAACATTGGCTGTGATGTAATGTTGGGGAACATTGGCTGTGATGTAATGTTGGGAACATACGAACCACAGAAGAACCTGTTTTTTTTTTCGTTCAACCGATAATGTGTTTAATTGATCTACTGTTACCTTTGATTGATTTCACTAATCGATATTACTACTCTACTCTTGTTATTTTATTCTCTTGAAAACTTCTCCCCGTGTCGCCACGTTCACGGGGAGAGAACTCTAGGAAATTGTCATAGAGGGGAAATAACTTTGGCTTGTGAAAAAGTAAATGAATTCCTGCCGCTTTGCTTTTGTGATAAAAAGTAGCTTCGTCAATAGACTCCACTCCAATAACGATCTGGGTTTGAAGCTACCATTAGGTAGCGGTTAGCTAGTTCTCTCATCTCCCCTTACATAAAGAAAAGGTCAAAGTGAGGTTTACAGGGTTCGAACTGTGAAACGTAAGTTCAACTAGCGAATACAACACGCCAACTAGACTTCTAATGTACAACACTTCAACTAGACTTCTAATGTGAGCAACGCTTGAACTAGACTTCTAATGTGAACAAAACGTGAACTAGACTTCTAATGCGAACAACACTTGAACTAGACTTCTAATGTGAACAACACTTGAACTAGACTTCTAATGTGAACAACACTTGAACTAGACTTCTAATGTAAACAACACTTCAACTAGACTTCTAATGTAAACAACACTTCAACTAGACTTCTAATGTGAACAACACGTCAACTAGACTTCTATTGTGAACGACACTTCAACTAGACTTCTAATGTGCAACACTTCAACTAGACTTCTAATGTGAACAACACTTCAACTAGACTTCTAATGTGCAACACTTCAACTAGACTTCTAATGTGAACAACACTTCAACTAGACTTCTAATGTGAACAACACGTCAACTAGACTTCTAATGTGCGACACTTCGACTAGACTTCCAATGTACAACACTTCGACTAGACTTCTAATGTGAACAACACTTGAACTAGACTTCTAATGTACAACACTTGAACTAGACTTCTAATGTACAACACTTCGACTACACTTCTAATGTACAACACTTCGACTAGACTTCTAATGTACAACACTTCGACTAGACTTCTAATGTACAATACTTCGACTAGACTTCTAATGTGAACAACACTTCATCTAGACTTCTAATGTGAACAACACTTCATCTAGACTTCTAATGTACAGCACTTCGACTAGACTTCTAATGTACAACACTTCGACTAGACTTCTAATGTGAACAACACTTGAACTAGACTTCTAATGTGAACGACACGTCAACTAGACTTCTAATGTACAACACTTCGACTAGACTTCTAAGGTACAACACTTCGACTAGACTTCTAATATGAATAACACTTGAACTAGACTTCTAATGTGAACAAAACTTCGACTAGACTTCTAATGTGAACAACACTTCGACTAGACTTCTAATGTGAACAACACTTGAACTAGACTTCTAATGTGAACGACACGTCAACTAGACTTCTAATGTACAACACTTCGACTAGACTTCTAAAATGAACAACACTTGAAATAGATATCTAATGTGAATAACACTTCAACTATTGAACTCCTACCCATACTTCTAAACTCCATTCATTTCTATCTATTCATAGACTACTCATCTTTTAAAACAAAACTCCAAACAAAAACAAATAAATTTTCCTGAAGATTGATCCAAGCGTGCACTTTGTCAGTCAAAGCTAATCTTTGAATCCCTCGTGTGGTCTTGTCTCACGGCATAATTTGTCCGCTATTCATTTTGTCCGGCATGATTTTGGTCCGGCATGAATTAGTGTCACGAGTCGTCCATCTTCCTACGTCATTCACGCAGACGTTTTCCAGTCTCGGCTTACAAGATGTCCAGTTTGGATCACTGACGCCATCGACAGAAATTGTTTTTCATTTTTAACTTGAACAGTACACATACATTATCCTAGCGTGGAGTCAATTTCTCGTTGTTAACATTGTTGTCAAGTCACTTGACGGCATAATAAATCTTTGTTTGCTTGCGTCCTTGATATTCGACCAAAAACGAATGATAAAATAATAATCAGCGTCCAAATATAATTTTGGAAACTTTTCATTGTTGAATCGAAAGTAATGTACTTCTGTCTGGGTTTTTTTTTTATAAAAAAAATTTTTTAAAGTGCTTTAACGAAAACTGTGTGACGTCAGAAAGAATGACTTTATAGGTTTAATTGGTGGGATATCTGCAACTATTCTCAGGTTGTTGATTGACATCTGAATGTCATGACATGACGACCTTTCTGACATTGTGACATTTGGGTGACATGTGAGACTAGAAGCAGAAATAATTGGCGGGGCTAGGAAACTCCGTTATACATGTCTGTCGCAGGCTGATTGTGCTGCATCTTCTCTCGGTACGTGTGGCTGGGGTAGATCTGGTGATTGATGGCGTGGGGGAATAGACACGGGATCGACCACCCCCGACCTCCATCATGGCAGTTAATCTACGTCAAATTACTGAAACTTGCGACAATACGCACAAATAGCTTTATGTCGCAGGTCATAATAAATATATTCATAATTGTAGTGCGAAGCATATATATATATATATATATATATATATATATATATATATATATATATATATATATATATATATATATATATATATATATATATATATATATATATATATATATATATATATATATATATATATATATATATATATATATATATATATATATATATATATATATATATATATATATATATATATATATATATATATATATATATATATATATATATATATATATATATATATATATATATATATATAATATATAATATATATATA
>NW_026733252.1:0-41759 GCF_028476545.2 Physella acuta
TAAGTGTAAGTGTAAGTGTAAGTGTAAGTGTAAGTGTAAGTGTAAGTGTAAGTGTAAGTGTAAGTGTAAGTGTAAGTGTAAGTGTAAGTGTAAGTGTAAGTGTAAGTGTAAGTGTAAGTGTAAGTGTAAGTGTAAGTGTAAGTGTAAGTGTAAGTGTAAG
This sequence comes from Physella acuta, assembly GCF_028476545.2. Classification (NCBI taxonomy): domain Eukaryota; kingdom Metazoa; phylum Mollusca; class Gastropoda; family Physidae; genus Physella; species Physella acuta. Next base: position 161 of record NW_026733252.1, read on the forward strand.
TGTAAGTGTAAGTGTAAGTGTAAGTGTAAGTGTAAGTGTAAGTGTAAGTGTAAGTGTAAGTGTAAGTGTAAGTGTAAGTGTAAGTGTAAGTGTAAGTGTAAGTGTAAGTGTAAGTGTAAGTGTAAGTGTAAGTGTAAGTGTAAGTGTAAGTGTAAGTGTAAGTGTAAGTGTAAGTGTAAGTGTAAGTGTAAGTGTAAGTGTAAGTGTAAGTGTAAGTGTAAGTGTAAGTGTAAGTGTAAGTGTAAGTGTATATATATATATATATATATATATATATATATATATATATATATATATATATATATATATGTATATATATATATATATATATATATATATATATATATATATATATATATATATATATATATATATATATATATATATATATATATATATACATATATATATATTCCTGTGTGTGTGTTCGTATGTATGCAAAAAAGAAAAGTTACTACCTCCATAGCACAATACAGATTCGTCACAAGTTTGCGAAATGTCTAATCCACCTATAACAAATTTCAAAAGTAAATTAACCATATTACTTCTTAAAAACATGATTGGCTTGCTATATTGAGTTTTTTTTTTATTACATTCACCAAAAACGACTTGGTAATTATGTTTTTAAAATTAAGGGCAAGTTATTACCTTCAGCCATTTTGTAAATTCCAGTTCAGTTGGGGTACGTTTTATTTCTTTTTTGATGCTCTTTGTTTTTGTCCAACACTGAAAATAGTGAAATTTTGTTATTTTGTTTGGAACATTATTCAGGGTAAACACATTATCCAAAAAAACAATAATATTAGTACTCCTGTTATTTGGTTATGTGTCAAATAAATTACTTTAGTTAAAAGTTGCTTTAAGCCAAGTAACATGGAGTTTAGCTTTCCGGCTATCGGATAAACCCAATATTATTCAATAACAATGCTTCTTAAATTATGTGCAGTATGGACCTTTGCATTTTGCTATACCATTGTTGTCTATTGTTATGAGTGTAATTGGTGGAACATTTTTTTTTTCAGTATGGAATGAAAATAACTACACTTTTATTATGAAACAGAATATATAATTAAAGAATCATAAATTAAGAAAATAACTAAGCCTATGTATATAATAAGCTTAAAAAATGTTGTCATGATGTGCTAAAAACAAGTAGGCTACTGGTCTACCATAATAAAGTTGAAAATAAAGAGAAGAATCAACTGACTAATTTTTTTAAAATAATACAAAATTAACAAAACATTTAAGGGGCTAGGCAACGGGAAACAACAAAATAAACACTTCTTAATTAATAAGCCCTATTTTTTTATTTGTGTGTATTTAACTAAGGATACTTAATAAGAGAAAATATTTGCCAGAAATAAGGACTCTTCTTAAACTATGGTTGGAATGGTATAAAATTACAAAAAGCCTAAAAATTAGTTTCAGTGTTGTTAAGGAGATTTTGAGAATTACTGATTATTAAAAATAATTCATGATTAAGCATTTTAAAATAGACCAACCGGAATAAGTCAACGATTACGTCATTACACAATTATTCCCGTAGCCAAGCCAATATGAAAAACTGTTGTAAGATGTAAGAATAATTACGTTTAAACCTGTATGTTATTTTTGAAAAGAAGTCGAACAATACATTTTTAAAAGCAAAAAGAAACAAAAATTTAGGAGTGTTATCTATACAGATTCATCTTCAAAAAAATAAAGCTGTTTCGAAACTGAAAGTAAAAAAAAACAAAAAAAAACAAAATTCTAATAAAATTAATCATTTTAAATTGTACCAAAATGAATTCAGCCGTATTAAATTTAAATTTATTATTCAGTTATTTTCTTTAGAATAGTCTAGAATTAGTATTTTTTTTTACTAGGAATTAAAATGAACTCTAAAAATCTTTCTTTGTATCATTTATAAAAATAATATCGGTAATTTCCGAATCAAAGTACACAATCAGAGGCGTAGCGACCCATCCCGGCGCCCGGGGCGAACTTTCAGTTTGGCGCCCCCCCCCCAATATATATATATATATATATATATATATATATATATATATATATATATATATATATATATATATATATATATATATATATATATATATATATATACATATATATATATATATATATATATATATATATATATATATATATATATATATATATATATATATATATATATATATATATATATATATATATATATATATATACATATACATATATATATACATCGGTTCTTAACCTAGATTTGATCGAACCCAGTTAGTCAGTCTCAGGGCTTCGGCGGAACCAAAGACATACACCCGACTCATATGATTCAGGATCGAATTTGTATCTGTGTGGACAATAAACTATTGAGAAGGGTTCGGCGAATGCGCATATGAAACTTGTTTTGTTCGGTACCTCCAAAAAGGTTAAGAACCACTTCTTTAGAGTGTAATTTGTAATTTGTAATTAAGATGGTGCAAGCATATTTATTTTACTTTTGGTCTTGTCTTTAGAACCATTTCGATAATAGTATATTACAATTTAAAATTATCAGGTTGAACAAAGTAAAAAAACGGTAGCAATCGTCGTGTTGAGTGTTGTATCAATTTTACCTCTATAGTAGGTCTAGTGCCCTTAACTATATGAAAACTGCAGTATTAGGACTTGTTAGGAAACATGAAATAAATAAACCGGGAGTGATTTCCCCTAAACTTTCTCGAATATTCTTATATAAAATAACAGGGGTTGGGAACTCGGGCTATAGACATGATTTTTAATCCATTTTAAATACTTAAAGTTTTAAAAATAGAATAAAATCTCGTAGACAAATTAATTGCACACCAAGTGAACTCCAAATAAAAAAGCGCATAATAGTGCGCAATATTATTACTAATTTGAGAAATCGGAAGTAGCGTAAAGTACTACTTCCAGTCAACGGAAATTACTCAAAATTTAACAGAAGGTAGAGAATTAGATCATTTACTTACATGTGAAATTTCATTTATCTATATGAAATAGTACTCAAGTTATAGGCTTTTGAAATATTCAAAGTAGGAAAAGTACCACTTCCGGTTATCGGAAATCGCTCAAACGTTGATACGGATCTACGATTATGATAAAATACTTATATATGAAATTTCATCAACCTAGCTGTAACGGTACTCAAGTTATCGTGTTTACACACGGACAGACAGACAGACAGACACACACACAGACACACAGACATACGGACAAGATTGCAAAATTATGTTTTTCCGTATCAGTGAGGTGTAAAACGTCGAGATTTGTAAAAATCTCGATTTTTTTTTTTTGCACGATTACAAGACTTTCTCTATACTTCGTATATACGAGAAAGTAAAAATTGATCTACTCGGTACAACAGACTAATTTTCTTAGCTCCTAAAATTTCGGCATAGAGAATCACTTTCCACCCACCCTCTCCGACCGTATGCTATTTTACTCATCTGATAGCGTTACAAGAACCCGTGATGTTTATTTCTCTTAAATACAGTGATCCAGGCAAGATGTAATGCAATCAAGTACAAGTATCTGATCTCTCACGTTGAAGTAGAGAGAATCGTAAGAATATTACAAAGAACTAGTCGCGTCATTTCTTAACAAAACTGGGTAGTGAAATAGTACATTACGCGTTAATACATTTGGTTTCTTTTCTAAATGTTAAAAGTTATCTATTGACTGATTTTTGTTGGTGAAAAAGCGCCCCATCCTTTCCTCCCCACCATCTTGGACAAAGTCGGTAGAGCGGATTTTAACCTCACTAACACTTTTTGTAATTTTACACAGTCGTAGTACAATTTGTTTCTTTTCTAAGTGTTAAAGCTTATCTACTCACCAATTCAGTGTACATTCCTGCTATTTAAGTTAGCAACAACGCATCCCCCCCTCCCTTTCTAGGAAAAGCTGGATAGTGGTTTTCGTTGGTTTAACAGTTACACAATAAAGGTAGAAAACAGTTAAATCGGTATGCAAAGGCTTGTAGCCGTTAAATTTAATGTCTTTTACTGTTTATAATTCAAAGCTGCATCTTGAAATGAGCTATTAATTTTTTTACCCATTTTGGCGCCCCTCTAGGGTCGGCGCCCTGGGTGGCCGCCCCCACCCCTCCCTTAGCTACGCCTCTGTTCACAATATACCGTTAGAAAAAATCTAAAAAGATTTTTTTTTTTTTTAAAAACTCCCCAAAATGTTATAGCGATCAAATGAACATTGTCGAACCGCAATCGACTTTTGTTTTAAGTACCATATATAAAAAAGAATCCAATCACTCTCTAAAAAAGCGCCACCCCTGCATTACTTGCAATGTTTAGCAACATTTATTTGTTTAACATATAATTAAAAATTAGTATGTTAAACGTTTAATTTATATATACTGGATATATATATATATATATATATATATATATATATATATATATATATATATATATATATATATATATATATATATATATATGTATATATATATATATATATGTTACGGTCAAAGCCCGAAGTCGGCCAATGCGCGGATTGGCCAATATCGCCTCCCATAGGTCGGTTCCAGTCCGAAACTTTCCTTGATTTCGGGCTGTGGCCGGCCAATCCGCGGACTGGCAATGGTGGACCGGCCAAATTCTTAATTAGAAGATCATCTTGCTAGGGACGACCGGCCAAAGCCCAAATTAGAAGATCATGAGCAGATTTTTTTTATGCCGTAAGGATCATGAAATTAAGTCTTTATTGATTATTAATTGAAGACTATAGTCTCAATCAATCAATTTTATCATTTGTTACAACAAATTGAACTTTTATAACATTTAGAATTACATAGCAGCTTGTTATTTATACACTTGCAGCGATTTGTTGTGCTCTTAGTTGTGCAATTGCAGCGAGTGTAGCCTTGGTCCCCAATCAATAATTGTGAAGATGCGATGGTTCGTAGTGATTTTTCCTCAGTGCCAACTGACGACAATAAGAGCAGTTTTTCGTGAAGAATTGAAAACTCATTTCTAGCATACAGTTGTTTTAGAACACCATGTTCCGTTCTTAATTTGTAGAAACCGCTCTCGACGCTCATGACAACTGCAATCACGCTTCGGGGATCACCGCGAACTCTGTCAACATCTGGAACAAGGATGCGTACATTGTCACCCACTTCACCATCTTTAAATTTTGTATTTGATCTTCTTCTTCTTCGTACTTAATTTTTAGTGTTGGGAGGGGTCGAGCCTTATCTTCCAGATGGTTTGAACTCGAGACTTTTTTTTCGAATTTATCAACCATGAGCTTTGCCGACTCGACCATGCTTCCATCACAATTAAGGTTATGCGCCATTGATTCCAACCTTTTTCCAACCAAGAACTAACTACAAGGCAGCATTTGTTTGATTTTTGGAGTTGTCTCTCCTAGAAGAGTGGTTGTCCCCAGCTAACGAGCCTCATCTGCTTGAGGGTTCGAACTCGAGACTGTTCGGTTTAGCCGTGTTAACCATGAGCTTTACCTACTCGACCACGCCGACCCCCTTTGTATTTGATGTTATAAGCATCTTAGCACCTTGAGTTTGCAAGCCAGTATAGATGCTGACCTGTGTTCCATGATGTCTTGTTTGTTGTGACACTATCTGCAGGTAATGTCTCACCTCCTCATCATGGAGGAGGCTGTCACATACAGTTGTAGCCCATATTGGGAAACTAACAAGGATTTACATTTTTTTTCTTTTGACAGCCATCTGCTATGTCTGTCTCATGGTCTGACGGCCCTTTTGATCCATGATGCCTTGCATATAGGATGCTGTACATAGAAGAGCTAAACAGTACGTTACTCACAATGAAACCGCACCCAGAATAATGAAAACGCGATCACAACTTAGTCTAGATCGAACATTGGCCAGGACATCCCGGCCAGTCCGCGCATTGGCCGGCCAATGTAGAAAATACACTGTTAATTTTAAGCGCTTCGGACTTAGGCCAGTACGTCCCGGCCAGTGCAAACATTGGCCGGCCAAAGCTGGCTTTGGCCGCACTACGGGCTTTGACCGTAACACACACACACACACACACACATATATATATATATATATATATATATATATATATATATATATATATATATATATATATATATATATACATATATATATATATATATATATATATATATGTATATATATATATATATATATATATATATATATATATATATATATATATATATATATATATATATATATATATATATATATATATATGTATATATATATATAAATATGTATATATATATGTATATATAAATATATATATATATATATATATATATATATATATATATATATATATATATATATATATATATGTATATGTATATATATATGTATATGTATATATATATATGTATATATATATATGTATATATATATATATATATATATATATGTATGTATATATATATATATATATATATATATATATATATATATATATATATATATATATATATATATATATATATATATATATATATATATATATATATATATATATATATATATATATATATATGTATATATATATGTATATATATATATATATAGTTTGGCGGGTAAGGGTTTGAAAATGGTCATTTTTATTATTACAAGCTTTTATTACACTCACTTCCTCTGTCTCTCTTTCTGTCTGTCTAGATCGAAATGCTGGAGCGAAAATTCAGACTCTTCTAACTGACAGATACGGTTCGTAAGTGGTACGTTGGTCAAGACATGAAGACAATGCTTTATGACATTAAATTTGACTTAATTGGATGCCTAAGTAATTTTTTGTGACTTAATAAAAATTTGGACCTAATTAGTAGGCAGTTCTATCCACACGCGTCATCACGGCCGTGTTGGGCGTGGAGCGAGGGGGGCTCTACGTCAAAAGCGCGTCATCACGTTCATTAGTCGCGTTTTAATAACAAGCTTTTATGTAATAATGCAGTAAAAAGTAGAAAATAAATTATACACTACTATTTAAATAACTATAAAGAAAAGCGTGGGTCACTTCCTAAATATTAGTAAAGGTATCCAATAGTTAACAACAACTTTTTTCTACAGTAATTTAAATAGTAGTGTCTAATATTTAGGAAGAGACCCACGCTTTTCTTTATAGTTATTTAAATAGTAGTGTAAAATGTATTTTCTAATTTTTAGTGCATTATTATGTAAAAGCTTGTTATTAAAACGTTTTTTATGAATTTTTTTGTATTCTTTATTTATTCTTTTTTCTTTGTTATTATTGCAAATGGCATTAACATCATTGTGTGTCTCTGTTGTTGCTTTTTATGAATACACAATGGAATACTTCTTCCTAGACGGCGAATAAGAGGAATTTAAAAAAGGAATAATATGAAACATATGTACATATATATTATTCCCTTTTTTTTCGTTACCGCTCGATTTTAATTGAATTATTTAAAGCAATAAATTATTTTTCACATAAAATATATTCTGCAATAGTATTACATAAATATTTTCACAGAGAAAGTTCATTAAATTAGAAAGGACCAAAGTTTCTTCCAGGCATATACTTTTACCAGTGTCCTCCTCCCCCGGAAAATTGAGTCCTCCCCCCCCCCCCCACCCCGGAGAATAAAAGTGTGAAAGAAACACTGGAAATGACTGCTAAATATTTTCACTTTGTAATTCTAGGGAACATATGGGATGTGTTAAGTAATACGATTAATATTGCTATGTTATAAAATAGATCAGATGAGTAGGAATGGGCTAATTTGAAAAAATATTTTGTATTAATAAAATGTTGCTGTATTTTATATATCGGAAGTTTTAATGAAGGAATCATGACTACTATATAAGTCAGTCGCCAGTTTAATGGCCTTTATTTTTGTTTTGTTAAGAGAGGGCTCCAAATTGTGTATTTGCATTTATCTGCGCATTCTGCTGCGCTTTACAAAATAAATATTAAAAAATAGATCTTTCAATAGTATACGACAACTCAAATGATATACTAATTAAACATGTTATTTCAGCGTTTTCTAATTTTAAAAAAATGCTTTTAAAAAAAAAGTACTAAACAATTTAGACAAAAAAATCAACATCACATCAAAACCACTTTTAAACAAATATCTTTAATATAACTGCGACACATTTGATCATTCGTTTCTATGGTGAAATCTCCGCGACTTGAATCAGCAGGTTTATTTTAATCAGAAATTCAATTAAAACATAACTCCGCGGAGTTAGCAAACGTTCATCATGATAACACAAGATATTGTATTAGGTGCTTGTGATTCATTAATTCTAACATTTATTAAAGATATTTAATTAATCGTTAATACTTTGTTTGAATCTTTAAATAACTAAGTAGAACATTTTAATTATTTGTTATTATAAGCATTATTTGTGAGTTCTAAGTCATCAAAATATTCTAAAATATACTAAAACAATTGCTACAGGCAGGGTATTCTGTATAAATAAATACAAAACATGGTTTATCAAAACGCACTCTAATATTTATTGACAGCAGCGCTAAATATTTATTTGTTGGACAAATTGAAGTTTTTAATTGTAATCTCACACTTCGTAAATAAACTGTTAAAAAGAATGTTTACATTTATTTCACAACCAAAAAATTTCTTATAACATGTTAAAAATAATGTGTAATTATTTTTTAATGTTCAATTTCTTTTTTTATTTTTATTTTATTTTTAACATGCAAAAAATATTAATTTAATTCGTAGTTTTGTACAGCTTCAAAGACTAAAACAAATAAAGTTTATACATAGTAAAATAATCACTAGGGGATGTAACTCTGTTTTTCTCGACGTTAACTGTATAGCCAAAGAGTGACATATTCCTGAGCTCAAGGCCAGAAACAAAAACGTGGGAAAAGGGTCGATGTATAAATGATCTAACACTCCGTGTATCCTGAATTTTCCCTCACCCAAAACGGAACCTCGTGACGTGCGCCCGCTGAATGTAATCAGCCACCCAGTCCGGGTAAGGAAGAGGTATCTCCTCCCAACATTCAATTTCCACCCCCCTCCCTCTTTTGTTTGTTGAGAATTATCTGTCTTTTTTTTGTTCTTTAAAGATTTTTAAAAATATTTTTTTAGTCTATCTCCCTTTGAGAATAAAATATCATTTCAATCCTAAGAAACTAAAAAGTCAACCTATAAATAGCCATTATTACCAGTCGGTTTTTGTTTAGTCGTGATAGTTAAACTTAGTGTGATAGCCTTGTTTGTTGTGGCTGTTTGATTGGTGGTTTTTTTTTAACTAATATTATTATTGGATGTTGAGAGGATTATAAAACAAACTCCATGAATCAAACAAACAGGAATTTAACAGACACTTACGCTACAATATAAATCATTGGGTTTCGAAGGTACATGTATATTAACTAGAGTTTGATAAACTTCACTTGACGCTGTCATCGGCTCTATTGAGATAACTATCAATTACTATGTTCTCTGCATTGTCTACGTTGACTGTTACTGAAGCAGAAGATGTAGATTGGTCATCTTTTGGCGTTTCAGAGCTTCCACTCATATAAACGTTCATTTTATCAACTTGCTTAATTCTACAATTTTGAACGTTTCTGTGTGGAAATATGTTTTATGGAATTACATAATGCAGATTAATAATTTTGTTCTACATAAAATTAAGAAGCATTCATTAAATTTGTTCAACATAATTTGAACCATTTTTAAAAAGTTTTAAAAGATCAAAATTGACAGCTAGCGTACTATAGTGGAGCAGAGTTTCTTCCAGGCATCGCTTCGTGGAGGCGGAACCCCCCCATCCAACCCCCCTCCCAAGAAAGTCTACCGCCCCCCTCCCACCCGAACGAGATGGATTTTATATAGTAAACATACACTTTAACTATTGTCCGCACCCCCCCCCCGAAAAATGTTAACCCCCCCCCCCCCCCCCCCCCGAAAATTTCAAAAGCCCCCCGGAGAAAAAGTTTGGAAGAAACACTGTAGTGGAGAAAAGCAGAACCTCGTGATTTTTATTCATTTCTTCTCACAGTTCTTTAAGGGCTTCAGATTAATATAATTTACGACTTTTGTTAGCAATGAAGTCGGAAGAGTCTTGCCTGCGAGGGCATAACGGTGAATCATGCAGTGGATTCCCCTTGGTTTTCTATAAGCCCGATTTTGACCTAAATATAGATGGCGCACCATCCGTACAAAGGTTCAAAAACCGTATTTATTTTCTCTCTTTGATATCTTCACAAAACAGCAACTCTTCTTTGCTATCATCTGAATACATATATTTCACAAAGACAAGCAACTGCGAAAACGAACTCACGTCTGTTGATTCATCAACTTGAAAAGCAAATATTTGTGAAAGCTTGATTTCATTCAAAATTTGTTCTTTAACAATTACGTACACGTCTGCTATAAGTCGCTGAATAGTATTATTAGACAGGGCTTTTTGTTGTATCTTTACGGCCCTGGAATCCCCAAGAATTAATTTCACCATCTTCAACATGCAGGGGTTGTTGAGATTTTCTCCTATTGTGTTAGATTTTTTTTGCTTGAAAATTTCTAATGTAACTTCATATGATGCTTGCACTAATGCTGTGTTTCCGAGGTGAAAATTTCCAGTTCGACCAAGTCCCTAATTTTTACAACTAGCTTCATGCCAACGAAAGAACTTATATCCTTTTTAGTTTTCCCAATGACTTATCTCAAATTACGTTTTAGTTTTGAAGGTTTCACTTTCATAGACTCATGACTGATAACAACTTTGCACAGTACACATTGTTTCTTCTCTATTCCGTTTCCAGTGGTGTTAGTAAAGTCAAATTTCAGATAATCTTCCAAATATTTATGTTTTGTTTTTCATTCCTAAGGTAAAGTCTACAAGTTGGCAACCCCCCCCCCCCCCCCTCCCACAGAAAGCCCTGCACAGTTTGAGAACCCATGCTTTAGTTGTAAAAACCTAATTATTTTTATTACCTGTCGGTCGGTCGGTGGGTCGGTCGGTCGGTCGGTCGGTCGTTCCGTCCGTCGGTCCGTCCGTCGGTCCGTCCGTCCGTCGGTCCGTCCGTCCGTCCGTCTGTCTGTCTGTCTATCTGTCTGTCCATAAAATGAATATAAATAGTTTTGTAATACTTGACAGTAGTTATACTATAAAAAGCATCTTACATAATGACTGGCTGGTTGCTATCAATATCTAAGTTTGGGTAACTTCTGTTTCTATCTTTTTCAGCATAGAGCGTTTCATCTATGGAGTCGCTAAAATATGTAATAAATGTAAAATTTAGATTTAAAAGAAAGGACATAATGTAGTATATTGGGTCTATTTCACAACCTCATTGATGCTGTTAACTGTCTACAAGAACACTTACTTTTTACATAGGCTTAGTAAGCAAAATCAAAACTTTTTATTTCAGCATCCATATGTATAGCCGAAGCAGTAGAGCGCTAGGCTTCAGACTTAAAAGTCTCGAGTTCGAATCCGGGTCAAAGTCAATAGAACGTTAATAAGTCCACCCAGCTCAGATGGGTACCTCACTCATATTAGGGAAAAGTAAAGGCGGTTCGGCAAAGTGCTGACCAAAGTGCCGAGATCAAGAAACATATGAACTCAAATTCGTCTGCCCAATGGATAGCTAGGTCTAAAGAGGATTCTTTACATTTTACTTATATATATATATATATATATATATATATATATATATATATATATATATATATATATATATATATATATATATATATATATATATATATATATATATATATATATATATATATATATATACACTCATATACAGACCTTTCCACATCTGGTTTCGGTCGAAACTTTGTTCCTGTAGAAAGTAATATTCTATAAATATATTTAAAGTGGTATCGACAAAAAGTATAATCACTTAACATCTACTTAATTGGTACAATCTTGAAAAACATGTACCAAACGGTACTTCATCTGTTATGTTTTTGCATAGACATTGTCATTAAAGTAAGCAATTGAAACCAAATAAAGTCATTATAACATACATGCCTATTCTCTGAGATGTAAGTTAATGAAAATCTTGATTAAATGTTGTTGGAAAAAAAATACTAAGATAAAAATATACCTGTAATAAAAGGAGTGTTCAAAAGTAGTTTGGCAGGTGGTCGCTCATTAGGATCTTTCTGCAGCGTTGAGTAAAGAAAGTTTTGTAACTCTCGGGAAGTGTTGGCTGAAAGAACATACTCTGGTTCTGCTCCCATAATATGCTTTCGTATTATTTGGAGCGGTTCCAATCCATGGAATGGTGGCTGGCCACATAGCATTTGAACAACAGTGCAGCCTACACTCCTATTTCAAATAATATTGTTATGAAAAAAAGGCAAAAAAACTTGAAAAACTGAATGTAATAGTAATTTAAATTAAACATGTTTAGCAATAATTGGTCATGTTTTATATTGCTTTTTTTTTTACTTTCTCGTATTCGGCGTGTAGGAAGAATTATTTTAATAATGCAAACACTCGAAACCTTACACCTTCCTGAGCTAGAAATCACAAGTTTTACAATCTGTGAGTGAATGTGTTTATGTCTGTGAATATGATAACTTGTATACCGTTTCAGTTAGGTGGATAAAATGTAATATATGAGTGTTAGATCCTTTACTTAGGTTATTATCAACTTGTGAGCGATTTTCAATAAGCGAAAGGGATATTTTACTTTCTCTCAAATGCCGTTCAATTGCCTAATGTATCATATGAAATATAATTTTCAATTATTAGATCATATGCGCAGATTTTTTTAAAATTTTAAGTGATTGATTTTCGGAACCTGAATTGGTAAAAATATGTATTTCGTTTTCTCAAAAATCTTCAGAAGTTTATATTTTTATATCATCTGCATAATACAAGGCAAAGTTTCCAAAGGTTTTGAGGGCAACGCAAGATTTTCAACTCAAAAATTACTTAATTTTCAATTTGGGGTTTAATCTGCCCTTAATGCTTAAAATGTGAATTAAATATTTAGCAATAGTGTAAAAGTTAGTGTTTTGGGGTTTATTTTGGTTTAGATTTTAATCGCGTTTTTTCTTCTTCGAAAACCTATGCAAATCTAGGCAGTATGCCTATTATTGGAATACCAAAAAAAGACCTGGAAAATATCTAACGAGTAGATGGGGAATATTAACTAATCAAGCTTGTTGTGCAAATGTGATCTTGGTCCTGTGCTCCAAAGGGAGTATAAGATAAAAAGGATAAAAATGTTACCAAATGTCAACTTTTGTTGTATATCGTACACCTTCGAAAACCTCTGGAGCCGTCCAGTTGCATGTGCCTACATTTGTTGTTGAAGCACTGGTTAAAACCCCCAATAATTTAGCCGTTCCGAAGTCGGCTAATCGAATTGATGTACTACTTTCTAGCAATACGTTGGCACCTGCAATACCAGAATAAAGAATATTTCATATACCAGTGGCGTAGCCAGGATCGTCTCAAGGGTTGGGTTCAAATCTTTACCCGGGGACAAACTTTCGATTTGCACCCCCCCCCCTCATCTCAAACTTTCGATTTGCACCCCCCCCCCCTCAAACTTTCGATTTGCACCCCCCTCATACTTTATATATATATATACCGAGAGGTTTATGGGGGGGAGGGTTATGACCCCCCTTAACCCCCCCCCCCTGCCTACGCCAATGTCATATACACACTTTTAAGTTTTTATATATAAGAAATAATTTCAACAACGGGTTTTTGTATTCTTTTTTACCCACTTGACTTCGACAAAATAAAAATAAGAGTGAAAATTTATTTATTTTAATTTTAAAGGAGAATAAGTTATAATTTACAGACACAAGCATCAGTCAATGATGAAAAATACTTTAACATGCACCAATGAAGCGAATAAGAGTTGTTTTATATTCTACCTTTAATGTCCCTGTGTATAAATTTTTCCTCGTGAAGGTATGCAACTCCCTCAAGAATTTGCTTAGTGTACATTCTTGTTGTATCCTCGTCAAGTGCCCCTTTTTTGCTTATGTGATTATCCAATGTTCCCTTTTGGTAAAAATAAACAAGCACTATTTAATGCTAATAATTTTTAAAAAAATTACCATCTTGTATTTAAGTTTTGAATAAAAAGCCATGAAATGACCTTCGTGTCAGCTTTTGGTCGCCATTCTCCTACGTTTAAAACTTAAAAATATTATAGTTTCTTAAAACTTATTTTAAGGTCTTGTTAATTCTAAAGAAACATTAAGCAAAGACTTCGGCACTAAAATTTTGTCTTCCAAACATTATTATTACCATAGAGAACCTCTCCATAAAAATGTACAATGTTAATTCATGTTCATGCATTGTATAAACAGGAACAATACGTTCATGGTTAAGACGATTTAGTACAGATTTCTCGGCATCTATAGTTTTCTGAAACATTTAAAGAAATGGTTTTGTTACTGTAGGGTCTACTGATGGAATGAAAACTATTAAGGTCGCTCAAATATTAAGTTTAATATATATTTTGTCCGGTATTTTTATTCTAAGGTTATCAATGACAATTTATTTAGTTAACAAAAACACTATATATATATATATATATATATATATATATATATATATATATATATATATATATATATATATATATATGGGGGGGGGGGAAAGTGTGTAATTCCGACCCCCTAAGAAAGTTAATTAAAAAAAAACTTCCTGTCAGCAGCAGTTTATTTTAACTTTACACGAAAGTTTATGAAACCCATAATATGTCTATATGTAATAATTAAAATGGAAGGCAAAGTAATCAAAAAATAGACCGAGAATGATCTCCCCTTAACTTTCTCGAATATTCTAATATAACACTACGTGGGATGGCAACTCGGAATATAGACATGATTTTTAATTACTTAAACTTAAAAAAAAAAGAATATAACCCCGTAGATAAAAGAATTGCGCACCAAGCGAACGCGAAAACAAAAATGTGCATAATAGTGCGGAATATTATTAGTACTTTATAAATTACCATACGGTTTTTTTCGGTCAAAAGAAATTACTCAAAATTTGATAGAAGGTAGAGGATTAGATTTTTTACTTAAATGTGAAATTTCATATATCTATCTGAAATAGTACTCAAATTATATGCTTTTGAAAAATTCAAAGGAAAAAATTCCACTTCCGGTTATCGGAAATCGCTCAAAAGTTGATACGGATAAATTACTTATATATAAGTAAACACGATGACTTGAGTACCGTTACAACTAGGTTGATGAAATTTCATATATAAGTATTATATCAAAATCAGAGATCCGTATCAACTTTTGAGCGATTTCCGATAACCGGAAGTGGAACTTTATTCTACTTTGAATTTTCCAAAAGCGTATAACTTGAGAGCTATTACATATAGATAAATGAAATTTCAGGTGTAATTAAAATTTCTAATTCTCTACCTTCTGTCAAATTTTGAGTAATTTCTGTTGACCGGAAGATTTCTCAAGAAACACATGTGAATTTATAAACTACTAATAATATTCCGCACTGTTATGCACATTTTATTTGGTTTTCGCTTCGAGTGCCATAGTTTTTTCTATTCTATTTTTAAAAGTTTAAGTATTTAAAATGGATTAAAAATCGAGTCTATATCCGGAGTTGCCATTCCTGTTGTTTTATAAAAGAATATTCGAAAAAGTTTAGGGAAGATCGCTCTCGGTTTATATTTCTTCATGTATCTGCATTTTTAGATAAAACAGATTTTAAAAATTAATTTTTGTCTGTCTTTTCACGTGTTTTGCAGCTAGTAATAAATAAATATAACTAGATGATGTCGGTATCACTTGTTGGTTGCTTTAATAATTTTAGACGAGATATAACAAATAAGATTGTATTACATTTAGACGGGATTTGATAAATAAGATAGTTATTACATTGCTTCTAGATAAAGGTTAAGGATTAGGGTATGTATAAAGGTCAGGTCTAGTTATGAGTTCGAGCAACTGTTTTATTCTATAAAAGAAATAGTATCGATACTTTAAGCATGGAGGAACGGTTATTCCCAGCTTACCGTTTCCCCGTAATTTTGTGTCGGGAATTCAAAGTCTAAATATAGATTTAGAAATAAGGCGTTTCTAATCCCTTAAAAGTCGCTGAAGATGGCCGTAAAAACGTAGATTTCTTTTGTTTGGGTAAGCACAAAATTAAAATGACGTCACCCATTTTCAGTAAAGAACCTCACCTCAAATAGTATAGTGCAGTTAGCTTTTTACTTATTTACTTACTCACTTCTTGGTCTTTTTTATGTTTATTTATTTGGTTTGTGTAAGCTGTTTCAACGAAGTGAGATAATATTTTTTTAATTAAAAAATACCTTCGCTTTTTCTTTATCAATGCTGCAAATAGTAATTGCCTTGACTGCAAGCTTGTTGGGTATTGAGCCATCAGAAAGCTCAACATCGTACACGCTGGCAAATGTCCCGCGTCCAATAAGGTCCTTTCTTATCCAATTTGAATTTACAAGACCATCTAAAGATAAAATATTCAAAGATAACATAACTAAATGAATGTTTAGGCAATATATTATGTATATATATATATATATATATATATATATATATATATATATATATATATATATATATATATATAGGTATATAGACTATATATAGACTTACGCTTATAAATACCATGCAATTTATTTCTTCCATCAATCTCATTGATTCAACATATTTCCTTTTCAGTCGTTTTTTTCTTATAATTTCATTAATTAAGCAAGTAAATGTTAATTTATATAGAAATGTGCATAGTTGATATTCATTTATGTTTATAGAAAATCAAACAGTAACTTTACCTCCATGTAATTTTAGTGACTCTGGCAAAACTTCTGGTATCTTCACTTCACCTAATTTTACACCATAGATTAAATTAAAGTATAATGGACGTTTATTATGTAAACATGTATAAACTAATCGACTTAGTCGTATATATTAGGCCCTGTGGTTAGGGAATTCAGTCTATACTTTAATTTTAGTGCGATAATATATATAACTAGTATAGTAGCGTCGTAGTTTTTAAAACAAATGGATCTGACACTATTATATTGAAAACGGGTTCATCTTTATTCTATATATTACAATGGACCATAATTAATTTAATATAAACTCACGCATTTAGTATTAAAATGTATTTTTGTGTTCATACTTTTTAAACTAACAAAAACAAACCTTTTTGGTGATCTGAAAACGAATAGTTCATTCCTGTGTAACATTCAGAGGAATACTGACTGAATTTTTCGGATTAATCACACATCCGCCTCAAGCAGTGATTCCCATATTAATCTGAGTGGTTACCAGCGTTGCAAATGATAAGAGAACGTACGCAGTATATGTAATATGTAACTAATAAGGGATACGGGTCGACCATTTGAAGACATGGCGACTTAGCGTGCTGAAAAAGGCTGCAAGGGTAACAAGGCATTGGGAACTTCTGAAAAGGGTGGCAGGAGACCATGGGGAGTAGAAAGCTTTGACGGAGGCCTTTTGCTTTGCTAGGTAAGAAAAATAAAAATGTTGTTGATGAATGGGAGATACGGGATGATGTCTTTTCTTGATGTGTTATCCAGAGTTTTTTCCAGGCATCTTTTCGGAGGGGGGGAGGGGGGGGGCTCTGCCCCCTCCAACCCCTCGAAAAAAGTCTACCCCCCCCCCCCCCCCCGAACGAAATGAAATTTATATAGAAAATATATACATTTAACAGTGTCCGCCCCCCCCCCCCTAAAAGAAAGTCTACCCCCCCCCCCCCGAAAATTTCAAGTGCCCCCCCCCCGAGAAAAAAGTCTGGAAGAAGAAACACTGGTGTTATTTACGCGCTAGGGTGGCACAGAGCAATGATATTAAACATTGCACTGTAATCTTTTAAAGGGGTACACTCAGGTTTTTTTTCACTATTTTTTACAATGTAATTGCCATGTTTGATACTTAAAAGTAAGTAGACCTATTAATCAGCAAAACAGAATCCAATTGTTAAGAAAACCTCCATAAAAATCCGCAATTCTACATTTTTCCGCACTTTTAAAAATGCTACGGCTTTTAGATTTATGCATTTATAGCAATCAAATTTACACTGCTTTTATTTCAGTATAGAATAAAGCTGGACACATTTAATAAATGGTGGTTACGAATTCATTTAAAAAACGACTCTCTATACTAGTTATAGTATATGTATATATATATATATATATATATATATATATATATATATATATATATATATATATATATATATATATTAATATTGCCTAAACATTCATATATATTTGTGAGAGAGAGAGAGAAGTTGGGGGGGGGGGAATAAGCACCTTAGGTATTTTTTCTTTCTTGTCAGCCGAAATAAGCACTACTATAAATAGACCTATTTCTAGTCATTCTAGTACATGAGTTCCAGAGGCCACACTCAAAATGAACTCGAATAAGATGATAGTTAAGATGATATTTAAAAATATAATTATTTATTTCTAGATTTAAAAGAGAACTGTAATAGAATTAATATGTTCTTTCCTAAACAATCTTGGACCAAAAAATAATAACTGAGTTTCTTCCAGGCATCTCTTCAGGAGTGGCACCGCCCTCCACCCCCCACCCCCCCACCCCGAAGAAAGTCTATCGCCTCCCCCCCCCCCCCCTTCCCGAACGAAATGGAATTTATATAGGAAATATATACTTTTGACAGTGTCCGCACCCCGCCCCCAAAAAACTTCAAGTGCACCCCCCCCCCCCCCCCCGAGAAAAAAGTCGGGAAGAAACACTGGGCTACACTAGTCAATTCGTGCGTCTGTGGTGTAACAATGTCGGAAAATCAGTAATATACTGTAATTTTATTTGTTGTTTTATAAAACAAAAATTATGTTCACGGGGTCACAACGAGTTATAAAACTCGATAACCGTTGTTAAGATGAATAGCGGGCAAAAAATACTCTTTTCAAAATGTTCATGGAATAAATCTATATTTAGATTTTTTTTTTCGTTTTTGAATTTCCGAAACAGAGAACGGGAAAGCTGGGATATACGTTGTGCTATGCTGAAGTATCGATACTTTTACTTGGATGAACAGTGCATGTTAATGTCGCTCGTGGCTTCTTGACCTGATTCCTGATTAATATAATTAATGACTTACTTAAGTTGTACTACTGTCAACAATGCTTGAAACGATCTAAAAATAACACCATTATTGAAATAAATGTATTTAATAAATATCGAATCCATAGAAAATTGTGTAAATAAAATTATAATTGTGTCGATCATTTCTTTTATTACTTAATGTTAGCCTAAATAAACTTAATAAAGTAATGCTAAAAGTAAAAAAAAAAATCTAGTAATAATTAAGACTAGAAATATTTATTTTACCTTGTAGAATAAATACTAAAAGTAATAGCCCTGTATTTATTGTTTTATATACATAGTATAGACCAGGGGTCTCCAAAGTACGGCCCGCGGGCCGGATGCGGCCCGCGAGGTCCTCTCGTCCGGCCCGCGGAGATTTTTTTGACCACGGAAAAAACGTTTGTTGGTAATGGCTGAGGAATTTGCTCAGAAAAATCACGACATGCCTAGAAACAAATTGGCCCCCATGGCCCCCGAACTGAAATTTGATAGTTAATGCGGCCCTCGGACTGAAAAGTTTGGAGACCCCTGGTATAGACTATAGGTGTAGATCTATTTGAACCTGAAGGCCTATTTAGAATGCAGGCTTATTTCCTGACTATATTATAAAAAAATAGGTTAGGGCCTATTTGATATATTTATTATTTATCTAAATTTATGGTAAATCTTTAAAATATGCTGATTCTTTTAGTTCAAGAGACAAGTAGTAACCACTAATGACAAATATAATCTGATTTTGAAAATATGTTAAATGAATTTTCGTTTTATACAAATAGGATCACAACTGTTGGGTACCCTTTGAAAAATCAAAGTTGTGTGAATTAAGGACCATTGTATATATATATATATATATATATATATATATATATATATATATATATATATATATATATATATATATATATAGTAATCTATCGTTTTAGGTACGTAAAATCGCCCGAGACTAGTAATGTGAAAAACAGGTGACTCCTTACATTTTAATAATTATTTCACATTTTGAGGAGGATTTATGTTTTGAAAAATACAAAAATGTTTCCATGTTTCATTTATGTACCTGTTTTTAAACAATTGAATTAAAACTTTTCAGTAATAAATGAACACTAGCGATGTTTCCAATAGATGCAACCATGCTCATTTACTATAGCAGCCATCTTGTTAAAGTTTTATTTTTTCCCACGTTTTCTTTAACTTGCTTTCTCTGTTTGTGTGTTTGTCTTTCCAATCAAATCTTGCGATCGAAATTTCTGGCACTTCCCAGTTAGCTAGCGCGCTGAAATTTTCAGGGAAGCTTTCTTTTGGATGACCATTGAATATTCAATTGTTATTATTACTAAATTGATCAATGGAAACATTTTATTGAGCATTTTAGACCGCTATATAATCTATATATATAATTCTCCTCTGCTAGCCATTAGAAAAAAAACCAGCGACGCGTACCTCGCGCGCAGTGAAGCGAACGATCACATGTCGCCACAGGCTTAGGGGCAGAGAATTTAGCTTGAACCGAGTTTAAACTTACAGGAGGTAGACCAGTTTGGGGGAGACGATATGGTCGAGTGGTTGGGCACACGATTGCTATCCCACTCGACACGGGTTCAAATCTATGTGTTCTAGTCAGTAACGTATTCAAACAACGTGTTTTTTACGAGTTGTCTTTTTACGAGTTGTCTTTTTACGAGTTGTCTTTTTACGAGTTGTCTTTTTACGAGTTGTCTTTTTACGAGTTGTCTTCGTTTACCCAAAAAAAGTGAAAAGATAAAATCGATAGCAAGATTTTAATGCAAACAAACAGACAAAGACTAAAAAGTAGAAAATAATAATCATTAAAAAAGTTTTTAAAAACCCACGTTTTCTGATTGAACTAAAAAGTAGAAAATAAATGCTATAGGCCCTACATCACAATAATGCAAGCGATCACTCTACTATAAGCGAGCAAAAACGTGGGGCGCCGTGATTTTCTTACAGTTTCTAATACTGTTGACTCTCTACAAGCTCCCTAATAAAAGTCAATAGTATTATCTAATCAATAGTAATATAACTTTTACTTCGGCGCCCCACGTTTTTCATCGCTTATAGTAGAGTGATCGCTTGCATTATTGTGATGTAGGGCCTATAGCATTTATTTTCTACTTTTTAGTTCAATCAGAAAACGTGGGTTTTTTAAAACTTTTTTAATGATTATTTTATAGACATAGCGGGAGATTCAGGGGGAAGTCACTCTATTTTACAAATGGCTGCTGTTTAAATAGGAAATCTTACTTGCAGACACTGCTGTTTAAAGTTAATTTCTGGCCTATATTGATATATTTAGCCATTGTTTTAGGTTTATTATCCATTTATCTATAATATTTGACACAAACATATCACAATATACTTCTATTACAGCCTTGACAACGAGGTAACGCTTTCGTACATTAATAGCCGCGGGCGATTTTACGTACCCAAAACGATAGATTACCATATATATATATATATATATATATATATATATATATATATATATATATATATATATATATATATATATATATATATATATATATATATATATATATATATATATTAGTATACATAAAATTAACTATATGAAAAAACATTTTAGGACCCTCTCTTCCTCTTGACGATTACCTGCCACTGACGATATCTAACCCAGCTCTATTAACTAGTACTAGATCTAGTCATTAAAGCTATTCGTTTACAAATGTTTATTAACAGTGCAGAACTTTTTTAACTCTTGCGTTTATAGCAAAAAGAAACCTATTTAGGCCTCAAGGCACTATCTAAATCACTTTCTTCTTGGATCCATATTGCACATAAATAAGACAATATTGCCAAAAAAAGGTCATTTTCAGCTGCTTCTTCTTTTGTCTATGGATCAAGATATTAGTTTAATAAATTGCAGACAATGCCGTTAAAATTTCACAATAGTTCATACAAGATTTGTTAGATTATTTTATTTGCAGTCAGCTCAACTTGGCTAAAGCAGTTAATGGTCTACAGTTTTTAATATTTATATTTGTACGCTGCTCTAAGGATGATGTTGGCAGCCATGGCTCTGATTTTTTCCTTTACAGCAATATGCTTTGTAAAGCCATGAAATGCATTTAAGAAAGTAAGTATAATTTATTCTTTGGGTCATAAATTACATTATATTTAGTTTTTTCTTAATTCCTTTCCTCTATCTCCACAAGCGATTTTAATCTGCATAAATATCAAACTCTGTTACTAATACACTCTTTGTGAGTCTGTTAAAGTAAATATTATTGGCTCACTGAAAAATAATTAGCTTATATTTTTTCTAACCAAAAATGGATGAACTTCTAGATGAACACCAAAAAAGAACTAATTTAATGTTGGTTGTAAAACAAAAACAGTAGGAAATTAGCCATCAGATTATACAAAATAAACAGAAAATATTGTAATGCAAATTTTTATGTGCATCTTTAAAATATCAGATCATGTTACTTGAACTTTATTGTAATTTATTAGTAGTTGAAAATGCTTAGCAACATTTTTAAAAATATTGTAAGGTGTACTTGACAGTAACTATATCAATCACTTTTTAGATTAGTTAGATTTGCATTTAACTGAAATATAAAGTAAAGTCAAAATAAAGAACCAATAGTTGCTCTTTATTATAATTTAGTCCAATGTAATTTCTATGTTATTAGTCCAATGTAATTACTATGTTATAAATGACTTTGTTACCTATATAGACTTTTTTTTAATTTAGAACAGCAAAAAAGTTAACTAATGAAAATCATATAAACATATTTTTTTAAATGTTGTCTAAATGATTGCCATCATTAATTAAATGTATCTTGAATGGATTTTATAAACAATAATATTAATTGGTGTTTATTTTAATATAATGTAGGGTCCACTCAGACTTTGCACAAATGGTTATTGCATTCATGAAGAATTTTGTTTTTTTTTACATCTACAACACCTAAATTGTGTGCATAAATGAAGACAGCAAGATTTATTT
The DNA here is from genome assembly GCF_028476545.2 of Physella acuta. Classification (NCBI taxonomy): domain Eukaryota; kingdom Metazoa; phylum Mollusca; class Gastropoda; family Physidae; genus Physella; species Physella acuta. Next base: position 23,226 of record NW_026733252.1, read on the forward strand.
TCTATTTCCATTTGATGCTAAATAAATATCATAATGGTCTTTAGATGCTTTACTAAATCTGTGTCTCCATATATATGTATATACATATATATATATATATATATATATATATATATATATATATATATATATATATATATATATATATATATATATATATGAAAATGATTAACCCTTTGAGCCCGCTAGGCCGGTAAACCGGCTTCAACATTAGGCATATATGTCCGAAAAGCCGGTTTTCCGGCCCGATGATCAAGCGTCATATTCCTTGCGGTCGGTATACCGTTTAATTAAATATAATTAGCGGAAGACTGACTAAAACTGCGCATATGTTTTTTTGAGTGCGGGATTATGATTTTAAAAATTGATTTTTAGGGAAAGTAAAAGTGAAAGTGTTTACATTTCGTAGCAATGCCGCCGAAACGAAAAGCTGAGCCACAGCCGTCGACTTCATCACATAAAGTTGGTGCAAAAGATGAAGCAAAAGACCGAAATATCAACAAAAGAAGTATAATGACTGCATCTCAGGCCATACAACTACTTTTTGATTCTGATGAAGAAGATAATAATCCTGGTCTATATTGTGATGATAGTGACGTTCAATTTGAGACTGAACATAGTGACATTGAAATTGACAGTATCAATGAAACTGTTCAAGTACGTTCTGATGCACGTGGTGTCAAGGACAAAGACTTGCCGAAACGAAAATGTTTACTAGTGCAAAACATGCTAAGTTTTTCTTTGCATCGGGTCGGGCAGTGATAACTGTTTTGAAAGTTATCACACAATAGTGGACTTCTGGCGATGAACTAATATGTCCAGGTATCAATAATAACAAAACGGTTACTAATTGTAAATTGGTTTCCTCTATGTTCTATCAAAACAATAATTATGTGTTCGTTTTATATACATTGTTCTTTTCAAACATAGTAAAAAAATAAAATAAAGAAATTCAGAATCTTGCTACATTGTAGTTTGATCCAGAGTCTGGATACCAAATTTGGCTTGATTATCTCAAACGGTTCAAAAGTTATAGGCAAAAATAGAAGCAGATAAGTGAAAATTGGTTTGGCCCTGGGAGCTCAGGAAATGGGAGAAATTAGGCCAGGGAGGCCAGGGCTCAAAGGGTTAAATGTAGACTATGAAAAGTGTCTAGAAAAATTTGCGATGGAACAATGGAATATTCAGGGAAAGGTCAACACAGAAAATTGCTTGTATACATTGAAAGATATATGTCATCAAGATTTCTATATATTTTAGTAGATGAATAAATAATACTGCCCTGTTAATTATTGTTACATAACTTTCTAAAACTTATAGAAATTAATTCTTTTGAGCACAGGTACACAACACAATTAAGTATTACGTGTCAAATTGTGATGCTCCATATAGGCTTTTAACTCCGATTTCAGCCTGCTTTTCTTTTTGGATTTGCTTCCATAGCCTTTGTCCAACCAAGAATAAACTACAAGGCAGCAGGTGCTTGATTTTTGGAGTTGTCTCTCTTAAATGATTGGCCGTACCCCACCTGTTAAGCATCATCTGCAGGGTGGTTCAAAAACGGGACTTTTCGCTTCAGCTACCATGAGCTTAAACCACCCGACCACGCAAACCTCCTCCACATGTGGTTTGTCAGTAGGTAAACAAAAAGAAAACATTACATGTGTATATATATATATATATCCTATGTATATATACATATGTATTTAAAAATTATATATATATATATATATATATTTATATTTATATATTTATATATGTAATATTATGTTGACACTGACCAGAGTAAACTGTTGTATGACTGTTATTTTTTAGATGCAGTAAAATAGGTTTATAAAATTACATAACACTGCTAGGTTATTTACAGACTTACATTGAATAGGGCATATAGTCACAAATTTAAATTAGTACAGAGACCTATGTAATACATGTATATATATTTCTACATACATATATATATTTACCTGTATACACTTATATATATATATATATATATTTATATATATGTAAATGTAAATGTAGCATAGCCTTTTTATTAATATACAACTAAATGCATGTAGGTCTATTCAAATTCTAGTATCAGTTTAGATGACAAAAAATAGAAGTGTAGTGTAGATATGAGATTAACTGTGTATATGCTGGTACAGTGCGCTTAACATTGGTAGAACTATGGAGCTTAATTTTTGTTTATCTGGTGTTATAAGCTATGTGAGTTAAATGTATGCGTGGACTATAACTCTGTGTAGCCTACTAAATGTGGAATTTCTCCAAATGTTTTTGCCTAAACTAAGATGTGTGATTTATGATGTATATTAAAATATTTTTTTTCTATGAAAATGAGAACAAAAAAGACTAGTAAATAAAAATGACATGTTAGAGTTATTTTACATTTTAAACATAACATTTACAGAATTAAAAATCATAATTTAAATATTCATAGTTTCTCATTTATTAATGTAAAATGTGAAGTTGCTTTATACCTTTATCTGTTTGTTTTTGTAAGTAGAGGCCTATTTATTTGGCACTTTTTGCAACATAAAATAAAATACTTAATTAAAAATCCAATTTTTTAAAATTGTATAGTTTTAGGTACCATTTATCAACTGCAAAAATAACATTTTGTTGTATTTTCTTATTAGTAATATCAACCTCACTTGTCTTAAATTACAAAATCATTATAAGATTAAAGACTAAATTCAAATTTTATTGATAATTGATACATTAATTCCACAACCGGTAATGTACATTTAAGTTTTCTCATCAGAATAACTTTAAAAGATAAATAGTATTAAAAATGTTTCTACAAAATAATTGAGCTGGGTAAAAAGCTGAGTTCAGTCCCTTAATTTACTAGACTATAAAAATGTTTCCATCAAAGAATAATACTCTTGACAGCGTTTTATTTTCTAAAAATGAAACCTCATTGATTCCTGTTTGAGCCCCAGAAAATGCATAAGGGCAGATGAAGTAGAGTTAATCTGTTTTTCAATGACCTCGGCAACACTATGCCTAACCACCTTAGTTTCCCCAATGTGAGTCAGGTACCCAATAGAGCTGGGTTGACTCAGGGCCATCTGACAATCATGGCTCTTAACCTCCAGACCTTTGGTTTAGCAGCCAAACACAACCATTCAACCACCCCTTCCCATCCAACAACTAACGAGCCCTGATCGTAATTACTTTTAACGAACAGTCACCACTTACTAATATTTAATTTTCTGCTATACAACGTTGCTAGATGTTTATGTAGAAGTGATTTCATTCACAGAATTCCCCTGTCAATATTGATGTTTTAATCAAACAATTAGCCTTAAAATATTTTCCCATTTTTCATAAACTATAGGGACCTGATAATATTTTATTTTCCACCTGAAAATAATTTATTTTCCAAAAACTAGTGTCCTTTATCAATATTTCACTTTTTATAACGGCAATTTTTAAACATAATCCCCGTAACTTTAATCCCTTAACTATGAGCAGGTCCCAAACCTAGGTCTATGTAGTTAAACAGCTTATGCTCTGATCTCGTTTTAAAGTCTATTTTTATTATTCAGTTACTGAAAGAAAACAAATTCATTCAGAGTATGTGTAAACTATATTTAAAACATAAACACAATTTTGCTCTTAATGTCAACAAATGAAAACAGATGTTTCTTATTTTTTTCTTTGTTTTAAGCACACAAAGCATACCAACACATTTTTTTATACATAGTATACCAAGTATAACATATTATTATTATTATTTAAAATTAGCTGCATAAAAATTTCAATATAAAAAAATTATCATTTATGTAAATAGAAAATAGAAAATAATATACAATATTATTTTTCAGTTTTTATATTATATAATACCACTGCAGAAAATATTTCAAAATATGCAATGTAATGTAAGATAAAAAAGGGTTTCGATTATTACATTTTTAGACAAATGCTTCATGGAAATATTATATATTATTATGTACAATTTTATTTATACAGGTCTACACAAAATATAATGTAAACAAAATTAATTAGGCTCTAAATTATTAAATCTATTACATGCAAATAATTATATAATAATTATATAATATAATATATAATTATTATATAATATTTATTATATAATTATAAATAATTATTATATAATAATTATTATATAATAATTATATAATATTATTATATAATTATATAAGAAGCACACAGAAATGTCCTCCATTAATATAAAATATAAACTTATTTATTGTGGGTTTTTTAACTTTTGTTGTGCATATTGTTAAAACTTATTTTTTAAACTGAGTTGATAGTCAATATTATGCTGGGATTTATCAAATTCGCCTCATGTTATTCTTTAGGAAAGGCATAACCGGTGTAGTTACTGTCTGTGTTCCCTCCACTGTGAGGGAAGTCACATGACAAGTCATGTGATCCATACATGAAAACAGTGGCACCACTACTGCCAGGACATGTGCATGCATTAAATTTGTATTTGATTAGCGTTTCAGAATTTACAATAGTGTAATTATCATCATAATCATCGTCATAGAAGTCTTCAAGATCATTCTCATCATAAGGATCATAAAAGTCTTCTTGATCAGATTCATTACAGGAATCATCAAAGTTTTCTTGATCAGATTCATTACAGGAATCATCAAAGTTTTCTTGATCAGATTCATTACAGGAATCATCAAAGTCTTCTTGATCAGATTCATTACAGGAATCATCACGGTCTTCTTGATCAGATTCATTACAAGGATCATCAAAGTTTTCTTGATCAGATTCATTACAAGGATCATCAAAGTTTTCTTGATCAGATTCATTACAAGGATCATCAAAGTTTTCTTGATCAGATTCATTACAGGAATCATCAAGGTCTTCTTGATAAGATTCATTACAGGAATCATCAAAGTTTTCTTGATCAGATTCATTACAAGGATCATCAAAGTTTTCTTGATCAGATTCATTACAGGAATCATCAAAGTTTTCTTGATCAGATTCATTACAAGGATTATCAAAGTTTTCTTGATCAGATTCATTACAGGAATCATCAAGGTCTTCTTGATCAGATTCATTACAAGGATCATCAAAGTTTTCTTGATCAGATTCATTACAAGGATCATCAAAGTTTTCTTGATCAGATTCATTACAGGAATCATCAAGGTCTTCTTGATCAGATTCATTACAAGAATCATCAAAGTTTTCTTGATCAGATTCATTACAGGAATCATCAAGGTCTTCTTGTTCAGATTCATTACAGTAATCATCAAGGTCTTCTTGATCAGATTCATTACAAGGATCATAATCTTCATAATCAGCATTATCAGAATTATACTCTGAATCACCATCAGAACCACATACTTGTGTATATGTGTGTTTGATTTCACTCATCTGCTCCGTCCATTCACCAATAGAAATGTGTTTGGGACAGCCGTGAGGGTGAGACACTAGCACCACCAGCTTCACGAGTTCACTCCCTGCCTGCATCTCTTTGATCACCTTCTCCCGACAAATTCTGTAGCGAATTGTCATGTTCAGTAACTTGTCAATCAACTCCACATCATGTGTATAGCAAGTGACCTTTGATGTGTCTCCGTCTATGTCAGAATTTGCTACCAGCCCAGGAAAATCAACCCAGGATCTAACCTCATCACTGTCATATCCCCATCTGAACATTGCCTGTTTGGCTTCATCACTATCAAACACAACATGAGCTGCTGTATAAACTGTTATCAGACCCCATATTTTATGATGAGACTCTGAGTTTTTACAAGATTCACATGGACATTTCTTATCACCTTCTTCAGTCTGCTTTATGATAGAATGGACTCGTCCTGTTCCATATCTAACACACATTTTATTTTCTCCCCTGTCCTTATAACCAGGGTATGGACTCCCCTTATGAGTTTCTGGCCTACGTAAGCTTACGTTAAAGGTTGTTATCCTTACAGTGAGAAATGCCATTGCTTTTATAAACTTTACCATACATTTTTTCCTAAACTGCTCAGGTAGTTTGTCAATGCTGAAATCTTTCACAGGCACAAACTGGTCATGGCAGGGATTTTTCCTGCAGTTGTCTGAATATTCTTGTAGTTCTATTTCTGGATCATAAGTTACGTCGGCTTCATACTGGGGTGGTCCTGTGAAGAAGAAAAAAAAACATTTTTAACAACTACATTCTTGAAGAGTTAAAAATTAAAAGAACACACATTGTCGCTAGATGTTTAGCAAAGTTTAAAGACATTTATAAGATGTAAGTATGGATTAAGTTTGGTTTCATAAAAAGAGTTAATCTAAATTCAATAGTTTGTCTTAAGATAGAAACTAGGCCTAAATATTCCTTGTACTTTAGCAATTTACTTTAGCATTTGCAATTTAATAAATATAAAACAGTTTTCTGATCTTTCTGGAAAGCTGCAGTATTGCTTATGGTTTTAAAAGTTAGAAAACGTTACATTATTTATTTATTATAGCATAAGTTATTAAAATTTGGGGTGGTTAAAAGTAGTTAAAGGTAGTTATCCTTACAGTAAGAAACACCTTTTAAAAAGTACAATTTACAATATTTAAAATAAAAATTTTGATTACTTGTTTTTTTTTTTAGTTTAATGTATAGCACCCCTACATAAAATCCATTGCAAACCCCTTTCTGTAGGTTGAGTAGATGTGGTCTATAGGCACTATTGAATATTCCTAGCAGTTATTGGCTCTTAAGAGAACACTGCTGAGTTTGCTACTCTTTTAATGAGTTTTTAATTTGTTTTTGTTTTTTCTTTAAAAGCAATGCTATAGGATTCCTAAAATAAAATGCCATTATTGTAATAAAATGTGTATTGAATCTATTGTTCTTTTTTTACTTGTGTGACAATCACATAAGCTTTCTTGTCTAATCTGCACAATTTTATTTTTAATAATTTAAACTGCCTTACAGAGAGTTAATTTCACGTCTATTTTTAATTATTTTAAAATAATGTATGTTTTACTTACCAGAACATGCTGATGTAGTCACTTTATCTTCAATATCTGTAGGAGTGATTTCAGGATCAATGTGCACTTCTTTGTTATCTTTAATGTCCAAGGATCCTTCATTTTTTGATGCTTCATTACTACTAGATTCACTTGTAATAGCAGGGATGTCGATTACACTAACGCCACTATCAGAAGCAGCTTCTTGACAGGGTACAAAAGTTTCCTTAGGTTCCGATTCTGCTCTAGATCTATCTAAATTGTTAATGTTATTAATACTTTCATCTGTATGTGTCATCTCAGTGCACACTACGGTCGCACTAGGAATGTCCAATGAGACCAAGTCAAAGGATGGTGCTTCAATTTTGGATACCTCATTACTAATACTAGAACTAGCTGGTGTAGTAGAAGTAGTAACAATATTCCTAATAGTAGGGGCGTCAATAATAAAGGAACTAACAATTTCTAACTTCATCTCGTGATTAATATTAAGTGGATTCACGTCAGCAGTTCCTTCCTTGGAATAATTAGAGCTAATATGATTCGAGTCTGTAGTACTAGATCTAGATCTAGATCTAGTAGTCACATTTATTTCATCTACAGTGGTAACAGTGGGCAATTTCATTTGTATCCGTGTCCGCTTATTGAGTGAACACACAGAATTGGTATTTATTAGATCTAGATTATCTAGATCTAGTTTTCGTTTACGATCATGATGATCATTCATTTTCAAATTGTCTCTTGTCACCTTGTTTCAATGTTTGTGTTTTCTAATCTCTAGTGACTAGTCAGACTAGTGGCACTCTAAGTCATCTAGTCTAGACAGTCTAGACTCTAGATCTAGATTTCTATTATTATTCGCTAAAACAATATTAATATATATTAAACATTAGGCTTAACACTTAACAGCAATAAATAATATTAGATTCTAGATAGAATTTCGATCTAAATCTCTAACAAGTCTAACAGTCAGTTAGGTAACCTTTGTTTGGAATTCGAGGTATAAATAAATGAAAACAAGAATTGGTGTTCCGGGATTTTCCGGTTTTAAAAGCGGACTAAACAAATACAGTAAACAATCTTACCTTCGCTGATTATTTGTTTGTATTACGGAGTTATATTGTTAAATGCTGTTATTATATTAGTATTTTTACCAATAATTTTCTCAAATATAGTAATTATTTTGGGTCATATTTACAACATGTATTAGCTCACACTGAAATATGTTAGACCATTTTTTTTTTAATTTAATAATCGGAAAATTCCAATAATTGACAAAATTGTTTCCCTTTTTTTCTCTTCAAATTATCTGAAGATAATTTTGCTAAAAATTAAAAACTATAGGCCTTTTCATGTTGTGGTCCCTGAAATATGTTAACTCTACTTTATCTGCCCAATGGACCCTTTTAACTACCAGTTCGCAAGAGGTTACTTTACTAACAGAAGCATGAAAGGTATCCTTGTGATACTTTTAAAACCAATTAATATTGAAATTATTTTTAAACCAATCAATATTGAAATTAATGAAATTGGCCCATTCATATGAAAACTAAAAGGATACATGAATAAAAAGGGGTGATTTTCAAGAAGCAAACTCATTTATTACACTTCTTTTTTAAATAGATTAGAATCGTGTTAAAAAAAGAGTTAAACGTCAAACCAACATAAACAATGTGTATAAAATAGAAAGGAAAATTAGTGCTTTATAAAAGAAACAGTGATTGATTTTTTAAAAATTCATCAAACATTTAATTCAGCCAAAATTTATGTCACGATGCATTGTGAAATGCATTTTCAGAAATCAGAATTTTGCCTAAAGTAATTCTTCTGTTAGTCTAACACAGCCAAACACCTTCCCATCCAACAATTACTGGGCTCTGATCATAATTATTTTTAAACAAACTGTTGCCAGTTACTTATATTTAATTTTCTACTATATAATTTTGCTAGGTGTATATGTAGAACTGAGTTCCACCACAGAATTCACCTGTCAATATTGATGTTTTTATCAAACAATGTAGCCTTGAAATATTTCCCTTTTTTCATAAACTATAGGACACTAATAATATTTTATTTTCCAAAAATCATTGTCCTTGAAAATTACTCTTTCACTTTCTATCTCTGCATGACCCCTGCTACTTTAAATATTAAATATAACATAATATCCAAATTTTTAAACATAATCCCTTTACTTTTACAATTTGTATTGTTATTATTAAGTTACTGAAAGGAAGAAAAATTCATTGATATGTCAGTGTAGGTGTAAACAATATTTTATTCAAAATTTTGCCCTTAAGGTCAACTGAAGGGAACAGATTTTTCTTTTTATTTTCTTACTAAAAGGAAATGAGATTCGTTGATAGGCCAAAGTAAAAGTAAACAATATTTAAACAAGAACAAAATTTTGTCAACAGAAGAAAACATATTTTTAAAAATATTTTCTTTATTTTAAGCAAAAAAAATTAAATTGCATACCAATATATTTTCTTTAATACATAAAATATCAAGTATAACATTTTATTAAGCTTTGATTATTTGATTTTTTTTAAAATTAGCTGCATACAAATTTCAATATAAAAAATTATCATTCATGTAAATGGAAAATAATATAAAATATTATTTTTTAGTTTTTATATTTTTAAAATACCACTGCATAAATGATTTCAAAATATACAATGTAATGTTAAAAAAAAAAATTACCATTGGCTTTTGATTATTAGATTTTTAAACAAATACTTCATGGACATGTTATTATATTTTATTATGTGCAATTCATATTTATACAGGCCTACACAAAATATAATGTAAACAAAAACTAATTGAGCTCTAAATTATTAAATCTATCACATGCAAATAGGTATAGAGAAGCACTTAAAGATGCAGAAATGTCCTCTATTAATATAAAATATAAACTTATTTATTGTGGGTTTTTTTAATTTTGTTGTGCATATTGTTTAAACTTATTTTTTTTAAAAATAAGTTGATAGTCAATATTATGCTGGGATTTATCAAATTCGCCTCATGTTATTCTTTAGGAAAGGCATAACCGGTGTAGTTACTGTCTGTGTTCCCTCCACTGTGAGGGAAGTCACATGACAAGTCATGAGATCCATTGATGAAAACAGTGGCACCACTACTGCCAGGACATGTGCATGCATTAAATTTGTATTTGATTAGGGTTTCAGAATTTACAATAGTGTAATACTTAACATAATCATCATCCTCGCGATCATCGAATTCTTCATGATTATAATCCTCATCAGGATCTTCAAAGTCAGCTTGATTATAATCATTATCAGGATCTTCTAAGTCAGCTTGATTATAATCCTCATCAGGATCTTCAAAGTCAGCTTGATTATAATTATCATTGGGATCTTCTAAGTCAGCTTGATTATAATCATCATCAGGATCTTCAAAATCAGCTTGATTATTATCATAATTGGGATCTTCTAAGACAGCATGATTATAATCATCATCAGGATCTTCTAAGTCAGCATGATTATAATCATCATTTGGATCTTCTAAGTCAGCTTGAACACAATCAATATTAGGATAATCTACGTCTTGATAAGCATAATCATCATTGGGATCTTCTATGTTTCCTTGATCATCATTTAAATCATATAAGACTTCCTGATAATATACATCATCGCGATCATCAAAGTCTTCCTGATAATAATCATCATCGCGATCATCAAAGTCTTCAAAATTATAACCATCAACATCTTCTTGATTATAATCATCATAGTGATCGCAATCTTCATTATAATCATTTTCTAGATCATAGTTTAAATCACCAACTTCCAACTGACATACTTGTGTATGCGTTTGTTTGATTTCGCTCATCTGCTCCGTCCACTCACCAATAGAAATGTGTTTGGGACAGCCGTGAGGGTGAGACACTAGCACCACCAGCTTCACGAGTTCACTTCCTGCCTGCAACTCTTTGATCACCTTCTCCCGACAAATTCTGTAGCGATGTGTCATGTTCAGTAACTTGTCAATCAACTCCACATCATGAGTAATGCAAGTGACCTTTGATGTGTCTCCGTCTATGTCAGAATTTGCTCCCAGCCCAGAAAAATCAACCCAGGATCTAACCTCGTCACTGTCATATCCCCATCTGAACATTGCCTGTTCGGCTTCATCAGTATCAAACACAACATGAGCTGCTGTATAAACTGTTATCAAACCCCATGTTTTATGATGAGACTTGGAATTCTTACAAGATTCACATGGACATTTCTTATCACCTTCTTCTGTCTGTTTTATGATAGAATGGACTCGTCCTGTTCCATATCTAACACACATTTTATTTTCTCCCCTGTCTTTATAACCAGGGTATGGACTCCCCTTATGAGTTTCTGGCCTACGTAAGCTTACGTTAAAGGTAGTTATCCTTACAGTGAGAAACGCCATTGCTTTTATAAACTTTACCATACATTTTTTCCTAAACTGCTCAGGTAGTTTGTCAATGCTGAAATCTTTCACAGGCACAAACTGGTCATGGCAGGGATTTTTCCTGCAGTTGTCTGAATATTCTTGTAGTTCTATTTCTGGATCATAAGTTACGTCAGCTTCATACTGGGTTGGTCCTGAAAATATATATTTTTTAAATGTATTTATATTTATATATATATATAAATATAATATATATATATATATATATATATATATATATATATATATATATATATATATATATATATATATATATATATATATATATATATATATATAATATAAAGGTTCTAATTTGGGTTCGGTCGAGCCCCAGGGGTTCAGTGAGGCAGTCTTTAGACCTATAAATAGTTGGCCTATATTTAACAGTACATTTAAATTCAGCAGTTGATTAAAATAAAAATGTATACTTAAATTTAGCTATAGATCTAAATTTTAAACATAATTAGCATTTAAAATAGTTATAGTGTATTGTGTAGTGTTTCTATGAATGTAGTTCTAGGGCCAGATCTAGAGTACTTAGTTTTAGTCTTCAATACTTATTGTATGAAATAAATACAATATGATTTTTTATATAAAATATTAGTTACCTCACCTGAACATTACTAATTTGCCGAATTGATTATCCTAAAATCCTAAAACAATAAATTACCAAAATATAATTAATAAAATAGTATAGAATAAGTTGAATAAGATCTAGAATTAAAATCTACTATCTAGATTAGAATTAGATCTTTATATTATTATTACTTTTGGCTGCAAATTGTTTAAACTTTGTTAAACTGACTAACAATTTTACCTACTTTCAATTAATTTAAATGTTAGGCCTACATTATACACTTTTAGATAGATCTATATCATATCATATAGGCCTACAGGAGTATAAACCTAAAATAATCAATTAAAATAAAGTTAAGCCTATTAGTATTCATGTTGACTGACCTAGGCTAAATAAAATAATCAAATAAATTACCAGAGTTTGGCCTATTCGCTGTCAGATCTGTAGGAGAGAGTGGTTTATTGCTAATGTTCAGGTTTAATTTATTGTTAGGCTGTTTGCTAACAGTGACCGTAATACTAGCATCATCAGTAACAGCATCTTCTTGACCTGGTGAAGATTCTGTAGATTCCACTTGAGATCTTTCCGTGGGATACTTGTTATGATTCCAATCTGTAGGGCTTTCGTTTACAGGTGGTGGTTTGATGTTAGAAATGTCTTCCTCTTGACTGGACATTTTGACTTGGTCTCGTGTAGTTGTTGATTCTGTCATTCAAAAATGATTCATTTTGCAGTTAACACATTTTTAAAATTATTATAAATTATTTTAACTAGGAAAATGACTTGCTTTGAAAGTCAGTGCAGGCCTTTCTAATATATTATAGATCTATATTGAATTATATTATATTGCCATTGCATATTCATATTGTTAATTGTTTTCAGAGGTGGGCCTATTTTAAATTTTACTATTTTAATTTTTTGTTGACATCACTAACTTGATTCTAAAAGGTTACACGTAGATCTAGAATCTAGATCTAGTAGTCCTAACACGAGCTAATAGTGTAACAAACCAAAAAAATGTTAAGCTTAGATTTCTGCAGCCTGATTCATAAGTGAAACTAAAACAATTTTTTGATAAATTTAAATCCATTACCTGTTCGGGTTTTCCCAGTACAATGGGTATTTTAAAAATTAGACATCTAACTCTAGACTGTAGATTCTATATTTCTTTGATTGCTGTTGCTCAGTATCAGAGGCGTAGCGACCCTTCCCGGCGCCCGGGGCGAACTTTCAATTTGGCGCCCCCCCCCCCCCCCCCGCTTATATATATATATATATATATATATATATATATATATATATATATATATATATATACATATATATATATATATACATATATATATATATATATATATATATATATATATATATATATATATATATATATATATATATATATATGTGTGTGTGTGTGTGTATAATTATGTGTGTGTGATAGTGTGTTTATATATAAGCTTGTGTGTGGGTAAGAGTGTATTTGTGTGTGTAAGCGTGTGTGTAAGCGTGTATGCTACAGTCCGGACAAGGTTTAATAATTACATTGTATGATTTTCATTCCTTAAAACTTTACGACAATCTAATTCCCATTAAGATGCGTTTAACTTTTTTTGCGAAAGATTAGTAATGTCAGTTAAAAAAAATAAGCCTGATCTGTGTTAGAGGGTAGTTTGTAGCTAACGCTAATATGTTTAGACCAACCTTTTATGTTCTAGTTTTGAACGATCTCTGTTGTGATATGGTACATAGTTGGATTCGAAGTTTGTTAGAGTAAGGACACACAAGTGACATACAAGAAGAAGTTATCAGAAATATTTATTGTTCACATTGGAATACGACATGGGTATTTCGTTGATTGGTTGATGGTATGACAAAACAAGCTAGAGAAAACAAACTGGAATCCAACGGATGTTAACAGCTCGTAGTCTTGGATTTCGCAGATTTGCCCTGCCTTCTCGCACACAGTTTCTTCCAGGCATCTTTTCGGGGGGGCGAAGCCCCCCGGAAAAATTTTTACGCCCCCCCCCCCCCCGAACGAAATGAAATTTATATAATTTATATATAGAAAATATATACTTTTAACAGTGTCCGCCCCCCCCCCGAAGAAAGTTTACCGCCTCCCCCCTCCCCCCGAAGATTTCAAGTGCCCCCCCCCCCCCCCCGGAGAAAAAAGTCTGGAAGAAACACTGATCAAAAGTATCTGATCTCTCACGTTGAAGTTGAGAGAATCGTAAGAATCTTACAAAGAACTAGTCGCGTCTTTTTTTTAACAAAACTGGCTGTTGAAATTGTACATTACGCGTTAATACACTTGGTTTCTTTACTAAGTGTTAAGAGAGTTATCTACTCACCAATCCAGTACAAATACTTACGATTTTTGTTAGCGAAAAAAGCGCCCCCCCCCCCCCACCCCCACACACACTCATCACAACCATCTTGGACAAAGTTTGTAGAGCGGTTTTTAACGTAACTAACTTTTTAAAAAAAAATGTTACACAATTATACAATGCACAGTACAATTCGTTTCTTTCTGAGAGCTAAAGGTTGTTTACTCAGAATCCTGTGTAATTTTGCTATTTTATTTAGCCTAAAAGCGCCCCCCTGCACCATCTTGATAAAAGTCACTAACGTATTTTACAGTTCAACAATCGTACAATACGTTTTAATACAATTGGTTTCTTTTAATAGTGGTAACGTTTATCGACTCAACAATCTAGTGTAAATTCTTCCGTTAAGTCTCGAAAAAGCGCCCCCCCCCCCATCTAGGATAAGCTTCAAAGCGGTTTTGCCGGTCATTGTTTCTTAAGAGTATATGTTTTACATTAAGAAATCAAGATAGAAAACAGTTAAATCAGTATGTAAATGCGTGTAGCCATTACATTTCTTAACTTAGACAGTTTATAATTCAAAACTGCAGCATAAAATCAGCTTTAAAAAAAATTTCCCACCCCTTTTGGCGCCCCCATAGGGTCGGCGCCCGGGGCGGCCGCCCCCCCCCCCCCGCCCCCCCCCCCCCTAGCTACGCCTCTGCTCAGTATCAATTAAAATGATATCAAGCCATCATTTTTATCAGTCTATTTTTTTTCAAAAAATTTAAGAGTTCTATTTACAAACTTTAACAGTATGATAACACTTAGGGCCTATTAAACTTAATTTCGTTTTATTTTTTTAATAATTATTTTTCGTAGGCTATAAATCGGAAAATTCCAATAGATTGGCCAAGGAAATCAGATTTCAGAATCTAACAATCATAACGAAACAATTATCTAGTAAACATTTTATTTTCAGAAAGAGGTCGGTACGTGTAATCACAGTCTGAAGTCTAGCATTGACACATATTTTTGGATTTTGACCACCTGCGTTGATAACTGTCGATTCCATTCTGCAAATAGGCTTTAGCGTTACGTAAAAGAATAGTGTTATACTTTGTTTTATATGTTCATTTATTGTTTCTTTGTAATAATAATTACTTGGAAGTTTGTCGTAATTTGGACAATGGGCATTTTTTTGAAGTGGCGTAGCGGGGAAAGGGGGACATATGTCCTCGGGCGCCGACCTTAGGGGGGCAACAAAATGGCTGGAAAAATAAATTGAAAGTTTGAG
Organism: Physella acuta; assembly: GCF_028476545.2. Lineage (NCBI taxonomy): Eukaryota > Metazoa > Mollusca > Gastropoda > Physidae > Physella > Physella acuta. The sequence continues at coordinate 38,788 of NW_026733252.1, forward strand.
AAGGGGGTGCAAATGAAAAGTTCGAGGGGGGGGGGGGGTGCAAATCGAAAGTTTGAGGGAGGGGGGGGTTGCAAATCAAAAGTTCGAGGGGAGGGGTGTAAATCGAAAGTTTGAAGGGGGCGCAAATCAAAAGTTCGAGGGGGCTGTAAATCGAAAATCGAAAGTTTGAGGGGTGGGGTGCAAATCAAAAGTTCGAGAGGGATGCAAATCATCGAAAGTTTGTCCCCGGGCGCCGGGAAGGGTCGCTACGCCTCTGGACTAGGGAAGGGGATCGTTCAAATGCTTAACGTCATTTACATACGATTCCTAACCTTCCTAACCTTGTGGTGTTGTACGTCACATTGTAGGGAGAGGGGCCAGCTCTAGAGCTACTAGCATGGGCAAGAGAAACGGGCTCAAGAAACAAGGTGCTTTTTCCCCACTTTGAAAATTTTAAACTTTTACATCGGAATTTGAATATTAAAAAAAAATTTAACATATTTAAAAAAAAAAAAATAGAAATAAACTTTTTTTTTCTTGCTGTAGAAAACATTTTAAAATTTATAAATCCTTCCCTAGTGTACAGACAGTGACATGTAGAGGTGGAGGGGGCAAACGGGGCCTAGTTCGCTGCACACTCCAAGCCAGTGCAGTGATTGTGTGTACGGTGTATCTTCCAGAGTTTTATTTCGAGGGGGGGGGAATCGGACAATGTTAAAAGTATGTATTTTCTATATAAATTCCACTTCGTCCGGGGGTACACTCCCCCCCCCCCCCCCCCCACGAAGAGATGCCTGTAAGAAACACGGATTGTGTAGTGTAAAACTATAACTTAACTCATTTTTTTGGGATCGGTCACCTAGTAGATGTAGCCTACCCTACATGCATCGTTACAAACCTCAACTGACGGAGAAATTTCCTACCCACCCCCCCCCCCCCCCCCAACTGTGGGGAGCAGAAATGCCAGAGAGAAAATAAATAAGACTCCTGGGGAGGTATCTGCCATTAATTTTTATTTATTTTAGAGGGCGGTGCCCGGCAGTAGAGTACGATTGGGCGCCCTTGATCTATTTTGTAAACACCGTGGAAGACGCGACTAAATGTATTATAAAAAACACAAGACGTAAACTTGGTCGATAAAAATAGATTTCATAGCCTTACTTTTTGTGACACTAAAGTGGTTATGGAACATAAGACAGAAGGATAAGAGTGCTTGGATAAAAAAACATGACGTACATTTTTTTTAAATTTATTCTGGCACTCGTGAAAGCACTAAAATTTCAGAGACTAGACTAAAATTTTCACCAAATTTAAACAACCACAACTGACTTGTAATAGAAAGAATTCTATCCATTTACTAATACGTTTTTTCACAGACACACACCCACCTTGCACTTTGTGAATAAACGTACTTTGGCCCAGAATGTACTTAAAGTATAATACTCTCTGAACAAGGTCAGAAAAAAAAATATATATATGTTGAATTGTATAGTCTGTTTTTTTTTTTGTTTGTTGTTGTTTTTTTTAGTTATATATTTTTAGGACTTATATGTGTAGGTAAAGTACTTATATCGAAACCTGGATGTCTATAAAACTTCGTTCCGTTAAATTAGCTCTCATTTATTTTTTTTATTTTTAAGCCGCTCTTTTCAAAGGTAGTTGTGAATTAGCAGTCGCGTTTATTTTTCTGAGCTTTACTGATAAAGATACTACCAGCTTACGCATCATAACGCAGATCTAGACTTAGCCTTAAAAATGTAAATGTAAACAGATATCATAACCGAAAGTAAAACAAAAAGCGTTAAAATATCATCGTCCATTGTTTACTAAAGCAGGAAAACAATTGTTTCACGTTGAATATTTTTAGACAGCTTCATTTTATTCCTTCGAAAATGGGGACCATACTTATGCACAGGTAATTTCTACTTTTCACCACAACGCGATCAGTGCAAAGGTATGACAATGTTTTGTAACTGTCTTTAGTATGTACTGCAGTAGATAAAGCATTGGGCGGTTAAGCACATGGTTGCTAACCTGAGTGAACGTTGTTCGATCCCGCGGGCCAGTGGCGTAGGCAGGGAGGGTTGGGGGGGGGGGGTCATAACCATCTCCCCATAGACCCCTCGGTATATAGAAAAAGAATGAGGGAGGGGGGGGGGGTGCAAATCGAAAGTTTGAGGGGAGGGGGTGCAAATCGAAAGTTTGTCCCCGGGTAAAAATTGGAACCCCCCACCTTGAGACGATCCTGGCTACGCCACTGCCGCGGGCAGATGAGGCTCGTGTCTATGGACAACAACTCATCTTGGAGAGAAAAACTCTGAAATCAAATTGGGGCGGAGCTCTTATGCGACAGGATTAGCTACTCTGGTTTCATTTCGGCAGCTCCTGCGACACTAATGATCAGTGTTTCTTTCAGACTTTTTTCTCGAGGTGGTGGGGGGTGGTTAACGTTTTCCGGGGGGGGGGGGGGGGCGGACACTTTTAAAAAGTATATGTTTTCTATATAAATTCCATTTCGTCCGGGGGGCGGTAGACTTTATTAGAGGGGGGATGGTGGGGCGGTCAACATTTTCCGGGAGGACGACGACACTGGTAAAAGTATATGTTTTCTATATAAATTTCATTTCGTTCGGGGGGCAGTAGACTTTCTTAGTGGTGAGTCGGGGGGGGGGGACGGGCTCCACCTCCCCGAAGAGATGCCTGGAAGAAACTCTGCTGCTGATTCCAAGCTGTACAGGCAGGCCCTGTCCCTTGGGTCCATCAGCAGTGTCGAGAGGGGGGGGGGGGCGATGCATGGGCAACATCTGGCTCAACTTAGGGCCCAGAGTTTGTGCTCTGATTTCCAATGCGCAATCATCCTATGGTGTATTAGACTATGGCGCCATGTAGATAATGCATCACAAGGATTCGTTTGATCGGTAGATTCGTGTTCTTGTCTAGCCAAGAAAGTTGATTGAAATAATTAAATAAGAAGAAAGTCTAGCGTCGTCGCC